>NW_026902522.1:150000-152500 GCF_030035675.1 Rhineura floridana | reverse complement strand
GTGAGAGAACGAAGCTGTGGGCCGCCATCGGGGCCGTTCCGGGGGAAAGAGGCAAAAATGCAGATGATGTATCTATCTTGGTAAATGATAAACAGGAAATAGAAATAATCAGAGATTTGTTTGAACAGTTTGGTCAGGCTTCTGGTGGTCATTTAAATATGCAAAAGAGTTTTATGATATCGCCCAATAACATTAAGGGAAATATACAAGTAATGCCACTGGAACATCTGATTAGTAATAATAATAAAAATGAAGCAATACATTCAGAAGCTGAGGAAGGGCAAATTCAAACACATGTTAAATTATTAGGAATTTATTTTGCAGTCAAATGGGAAGGGTGGGAATATAATTGGAACATGTGGAGAGATCAAGTCAAAGAAAAAATACAAATGCGGCCAAAAATGGCATCTTTCTATTTATCGGAAAGCCATGTACGTTAGTACGTACTTGGTACCGGTAGTAGGTAATTTGGCAGCTGTCTACCCACCACCTGAAAGGATCGTTAAAGAGATTAATAAAATGGCATTTAAGTTTCTATGGGGAACGGCTAATTTCCCCCTTGCAAGAGCAGAGGCGTACAAATCTGTAGCACAGGGTGGTCTAAATTTTACAGCAATTGGTTTCAAATTTTTAGCAATTTTTGTTAGTCATAATTTTGGGAAGTGGGCAGAGGTAGAAAGAAAAGAATTGGCACCTCATTTTTGGTTGGTGGCTTTTGCCAAACACCGGAGAATTAAAGATTGGGCCAAAATATGGTGGGAAGAAAGATAAGGTCAATTATAAAATCACACCATCGCTGAAGTGTTTTGGACCTGATTATTTGATTGAAATGTACAGTAATGTAAGAGAATGGAAATTAAGGGCAAGCATCATAAAAATGGAAAGGTGTGAACCAAAAGTGAAGAGAAAGAAAATGTATAGGAATTTATTAGAAGTAAATAGTTTTCAGCCGGAATGTGAAAAGAATGTAAAAAGGGGAAATTTATCCATGTATTTAAAAGAGCCTGTACACCAGATGGAATTCTTGAAAGATCAAAGAATTCCTTATAAACTATGGGACATCAGATGGAAGTTTTTTCATCAGATTTATAGCGTGCAAGCAAATACGCCGTGGCTAGCCAATGTTAACCAAGCTTGTCCACGATTAAGGTGTCAGGAAGAAGCTGTAAGAACAGGGCAGACACAAAAAGAAACCGTTCCACATTTTGTTAAAGACTGTGTATCTGCGAAAGAGACGTGGACTATAATTGCTAAAACTCTGGATTGGCCAGACCTTTTGAGGGAAAACTATTGTTTCGGGAGCGGAACCGGAAAAAGGAATTCAAGGCCCGAGAGAAAGAAAAGGAGTGAAAAGACCTAGAAATAAAAACAACGTAGTGAATAATTACTGGAAGGTACCCTGGACAACGATAAGAATTGTCAATTTATTTGTTCTAAGTATCTTATGTTGGCAACGGTTAAAAGAAAGTAAGACTCAGAACATATGCAGTTCCGGAAGTACGATTAGGACGATATTATCAGAAATAAGAGAACTGAGTTCATTTGAAAAAGAAAAATTGCCGCATGAGAAGCGGAGAAAATTCTGGCCGTGGACATCAGAGTCGACCCCTCCTATAACACAGAGCTGAGCTGAGATGAATATTTTGTGTTAGTGTTAGGTTAGTTAGGAAAAGTATGTGTATTAGCTAGATGCGTTATTCTGAGAGTGGCGATATTGTTACGTGTTTTCGCGTGCGGGATGTGACCAGTAGTATGAATAATTTTAATAAAAAACCTTACCTAAAAAAAGAAAAAAATCTTCCCTAAGCCGAAGCCTGTTTGCAAGGAGGAAGGACGTGGTTTTCCGGAGCTCCTGCGAAGGGCTTGGGTGAGCGCTAGGGTTGCCAGGTTCAATCCCTGAGACTGATCCTGTCATCTTCAGGAGAAAAGAAAGTCAGCCAAGTGCAGGTGGTTCTTGCAACCTTGTAATGGAAAAAAAACCACAAGGCGGAATTCTCCCTTCCCTCGGCACAACTTTTAAAGATACAGAAGATCTCTTAGAGGCTGGGCCTGGCAACCAAGAGGTCTTTTGTATCTTTAAAAATTGTGCAGGGAGAATTCCACCTTGCGGTTTTTCCAATTACAGGGTTGCAAGAACACCTGCACTTGGCTGACTTTCTCTTCTCCTAAAGATACAGGATCGGTCTCAGGGATTGAACCTGGCAACCCTAGTGAGCGCGGTTTTAACCCCCTTCGGGGGGGGGTTGAATTTCTTCAAAAATAGTATCTGGACGTTCCTAAGACTGTGGGGATTCTTTTGAGACCACTTGTGTATTTGGGGGACGTACGGGTGGGGTGGGGGAGCTGTAGGTTTCCCCCCCCCCCCTCCCTCCCCAACGAGGCCTACTGATCCCAAACAAACCTCCCCCCGGCTGGGGGAGGGAAGGACTTCAAAATGGAGGCCAAACAGCTCATAGAAATAGATAGAAAGCTCAAACAAGAGCTTCGCCAGAGAAAAGGA
>NW_026902522.1:132500-137500 GCF_030035675.1 Rhineura floridana | reverse complement strand
CCGCAGCTGCCTCCAGGTCCACCCTCACCCTCACCCTCTAACCCTCACCCTCTAACTCTCACCCTCCAGGTCTACCGGGGGGGGGGGGGGGGAGAGGGGGCAGCTAGCCTCCTGTTCGACTCGCCGCCCCCTGCGTGCGTGCGCGCGTGCGGATCAGCGCTCCGCCGGGGACTCCGCCACCGCCTCGTTGGTGCATGTGAGCAAGTATTTGTTTTACAAAGGAACTCTGTCCGTGAAGGGTTAATAGCCACAGAAGCTAAGATAAGCATCAGGTGCGATTAATTAAGGTTGGGAACACGCCCGCCGAGTCATCCTGAGTGCTGGAGCGATGAGAGAAGGAAAGCAGCGCAGGGTTAAGGGGTGCAGATGCTCTCCGTATCTCTCCAAACACCCGCGGAGCGCTCGCTGTCTGAGTTAAACGCCGCAAGTCTGATGACGAAGGCGCACGGAACCTCTGGCTGTGCTGCTGTAGAAATCCTGTATATAGACTTTGGACTGCATTGTATCAAGCGTTTGCTGTTCTCTTCTGTTTACTTTGTGCAACGTCTGAGTAAACGACTGCTTATAGCACTAACACGTGTATCCAGCCTCTTGGTGCGAAAGAGGGGTCCAGAATAACCCGATCACGCCTTCCTCCTTTTCTCCTCTCCTTCCCACACGCACGCACGCACCCCCCCCCCCCCCGCCGCCGCGAGCGGCCACCAGGTCCGGGTTCGTGGAGAAGCCTCCAGGTCTCCCGTCGGATGTTACCCCTGCTTTAAACAGGGGACTGGGTCTTTCATGACGCCCGGGGGTGGGGGGTGGGGGGTGGGGGGAGGCTTCTACACGGGGGGGGGGGGGCATGCCGTGAGAGAACGAAGCTGTGGGCCGCCATCGGGGCCGTTCCGGGGGAAAGAGGCAAAAATGCAGATGATGTATCTATCTTGGTAAATGATAAACAGGAAATAGAAATAATCAGAGATTTGTTTGAACAGTTTGGTCAGGCTTCTGGTGGTCATTTAAATATGCAAAAGAGTTTTATGATATCGCCCAATAACATTAAGGGAAATATACAAGTAATGCCACTGGAACATCTGATTAGTAATAATAATAAAAATGAAGCAATACATTCAGAAGCTGAGGAAGGGCAAATTCAAACACATGTTAAATTATTAGGAATTTATTTTGCAGTCAAATGGGAAGGGTGGGAATATAATTGGAACATGTGGAGAGATCAAGTCAAAGAAAAAATACAAATGCGGCCAAAAATGGCATCTTTCTATTTATCGGAAAGCCATGTACGTTAGTACGTACTTGGTACCGGTAGTAGGTAATTTGGCAGCTGTCTACCCACCACCTGAAAGGATCGTTAAAGAGATTAATAAAATGGCATTTAAGTTTCTATGGGGAACGGCTAATTTCCCCCTTGCAAGAGCAGAGGCGTACAAATCTGTAGCACAGGGTGGTCTAAATTTTACAGCAATTGGTTTCAAATTTTTAGCAATTTTTGTTAGTCATAATTTTGGGAAGTGGGCAGAGGTAGAAAGAAAAGAATTGGCACCTCATTTTTGGTTGGTGGCTTTTGCCAAACACCGGAGAATTAAAGATTGGGCCAAAATATGGTGGGAAGAAAGATAAGGTCAATTATAAAATCACACCATCGCTGAAGTGTTTTGGACCTGATTATTTGATTGAAATGTACAGTAATGTAAGAGAATGGAAATTAAGGGCAAGCATCATAAAAATGGAAAGGTGTGAACCAAAAGTGAAGAGAAAGAAAATGTATAGGAATTTATTAGAAGTAAATAGTTTTCAGCCGGAATGTGAAAAGAATGTAAAAAGGGGAAATTTATCCATGTATTTAAAAGAGCCTGTACACCAGATGGAATTCTTGAAAGATCAAAGAATTCCTTATAAACTATGGGACATCAGATGGAAGTTTTTTCATCAGATTTATAGCGTGCAAGCAAATACGCCGTGGCTAGCCAATGTTAACCAAGCTTGTCCACGATTAAGGTGTCAGGAAGAAGCTGTAAGAACAGGGCAGACACAAAAAGAAACCGTTCCACATTTTGTTAAAGACTGTGTATCTGCGAAAGAGACGTGGACTATAATTGCTAAAACTCTGGATTGGCCAGACCTTTTGAGGGAAAACTATTGTTTCGGGAGCGGAACCGGAAAAAGGAATTCAAGGCCCGAGAGAAAGAAAAGGAGTGAAAAGACCTAGAAATAAAAACAACGTAGTGAATAATTACTGGAAGGTACCCTGGACAACGATAAGAATTGTCAATTTATTTGTTCTAAGTATCTTATGTTGGCAACGGTTAAAAGAAAGTAAGACTCAGAACATATGCAGTTCCGGAAGTACGATTAGGACGATATTATCAGAAATAAGAGAACTGAGTTCATTTGAAAAAGAAAAATTGCCGCATGAGAAGCGGAGAAAATTCTGGCCGTGGACATCAGAGTCGACCCCTCCTATAACACAGAGCTGAGCTGAGATGAATATTTTGTGTTAGTGTTAGGTTAGTTAGGAAAAGTATGTGTATTAGCTAGATGCGTTATTCTGAGAGTGGCGATATTGTTACGTGTTTTCGCGTGCGGGATGTGACCAGTAGTATGAATAATTTTAATAAAAAACCTTACCTAAAAAAAGAAAAAAATCTTCCCTAAGCCGAAGCCTGTTTGCAAGGAGGAAGGACGTGGTTTTCCGGAGCTCCTGCGAAGGGCTTGGGTGAGCGCTAGGGTTGCCAGGTTCAATCCCTGAGACTGATCCTGTCATCTTCAGGAGAAAAGAAAGTCAGCCAAGTGCAGGTGGTTCTTGCAACCTTGTAATGGAAAAAAAACCACAAGGCGGAATTCTCCCTTCCCTCGGCACAACTTTTAAAGATACAGAAGATCTCTTAGAGGCTGGGCCTGGCAACCAAGAGGTCTTTTGTATCTTTAAAAATTGTGCAGGGAGAATTCCACCTTGCGGTTTTTCCAATTACAGGGTTGCAAGAACACCTGCACTTGGCTGACTTTCTCTTCTCCTAAAGATACAGGATCGGTCTCAGGGATTGAACCTGGCAACCCTAGTGAGCGCGGTTTTAACCCCCTTCGGGGGGGGGTTGAATTTCTTCAAAAATAGTATCTGGACGTTCCTAAGACTGTGGGGATTCTTTTGAGACCACTTGTGTATTTGGGGGACGTACGGGTGGGGTGGGGGAGCTGTAGGTTTCCCCCCCCCCCCTCCCTCCCCAACGAGGCCTACTGATCCCAAACAAACCTCCCCCCGGCTGGGGGAGGGAAGGACTTCAAAATGGAGGCCAAACAGCTCATAGAAATAGATAGAAAGCTCAAACAAGAGCTTCGCCAGAGAAAAGGAGAGAGAGTTAAAAAGAAAGAACTCCCTCCAAAAGGTGAAGGCCAACTGGGGAGTTGGGAGGAGAAAGAAGAACCTCCAAACAGGATTGGAGTGCAAGCTGGAGCCTCTTTATCCAGCAACCTCGTTAAGATTCTTCAGTTTGTACGGAAGACAGAGTCGCCTAAGCCTACAGTACAGTATATTACAGAGGAAAAGTCAGGAGAAAAGAAAGAAGTTATACAAGAGCAGATAAAAACGACAGATGAGATGAAAGAAATGAATTTAGAAATGCAAGATGTATTATACAATCTCTGGAATCTTTAAGAGATAACGGGGTAGGTAACGCATGGATTTTCTTACAAGTCTCTAAGTTTGTTTGATTTCCCTTTAGGAATTCTATTGTATTCCCAGGGTTGCATTGCAACGTCTGCAGGCTTTGTAGAGGAAAAAGCAAGCACGCAAAAAGCAAGCATGCGAAAAGAGAGTAAAGCAAACCCGCGAAATGCAGACTTGCAAAATGCAAACCTGCAAAAAGCAAGCAAAGAAGACTTGCAAAAAGCAACCCTGCAGAGAGTAAGCGTGCAAACTGAAAACTGCAACCTCCAAACTGCTAATAATGATGTAATTGACCAGGCCTGGGAATACTCTCAGCTCGATACAAATCCTGAAGCAGATTCCGGAGATTGTATGGTCAAGCTTGCAACTTCTGCAAGCTTTGTAGAGGGAAAAGCAAGACAACAGCAAGAAACTAAAGCAAGCCAGCAAAATTACAAGTCTGCAACATGTAGCAAGCGAAGCAAAGTTGCAAAAAGCAAGCCTGAAAAATGGAAACCAGCAAAAAGCAAGCAATACAAGCTTGCAAAAAGCAAGCCTACAACATGCAAATATGCAAAAAGTAAATATGCAAACTGCAAACTGTAAAATGCAAACTGCTCATAATGATGTCAGTGACCAGGCCTGGGAACGCTCTCAGCTACCCACAACTCCTGGAGTGGAGCAACCACTTGGAAATCCTGATACGGATGCAGCAGCAGCAGCAGCAGCAGCAGCAGCAGCAGCAGCAGCAGCAGCAGCAGCAGCAGCAGCAGCAGCAGCAGCAGCAGCAGCAGCAACTACTCAATTAGATCTACGCGAGTCCATGGAGAACTCTGAAGCTAAACACAGAAAGACTCTAGAGCAGAAGGAAGGAAAGGAAGCAGGAGAAGAGAAGAGTATTAAAATATCAAACTCAGAAAAAGAAAGCAAGAGATTTGAAACATCTCAGAGATCCTGTGAGACCAGTTTTGGTGATAGCCATGCTGAAGGCGAAAAGGAGGTTGAATATGAAACAGAGGCTGAGGCTGATGCATCTGCAACTGTGATGGAAGATGAAGAAAGCGAAGTCTACTACCTGTAGTAGAGGGCGGAGCTAGAGAGACCAGAATTCTGTTGCGTTGGAAAGAACAATTAAAATCTGGATGGCTAAATTATCATACCTGGCTGAAGGCTGAGCCAGGTGGATCTTGGGACATGTTAAAAGTATGGGGTTTTCTTGTTGCCCATATGGCAGTAGTTCCCGCCCCTGCAGGCCCTAATTTAACCAGACTTAGCCGTGATGCTATTTTAGGTTGGCTGGACAAGACACACAGGACAATGCTGGCAGCTTGACAAGGAACCATTCCAGGTACCATGGAGG
>NW_026902522.1:117500-122500 GCF_030035675.1 Rhineura floridana | reverse complement strand
CCTAGCGCCTCCGTTGAAGCGGCGCTGCGAACGGCACTCGCCGGCGCGCCTCCGGGTCAGCCTTCGCACGTCGCAGCGTCAGGCGGCCGGAGCGGCTCTCTCCCGGACTCCACGCCGACCTCCTGGTGCCCGTCTCCGTCTTGCACTGGCGAGCCGTCGCTCCTGGGGACGCCGGCAGCGTGAGGGGACGACATCCGTCTCTCTCCGGCCGCAACCCACGCCGACCTCCTGAAAGCCCTTCTCCGTCGAGCACTGCCGAGACGTCGCTGCTACCTCGTGCCGCGTGCCTTCCAGACGTCTTCCAAGGGGCGTCCTCCGGCTCTGCCTTTCCACGGCCGCGTGAGGCGGCGACCGGCTCTCTGCCGGAATCCACGACGGCCTCCTGGAGCCCTTCTCCTTCTCGCACTGACGAGCCGTGGCTCCGGCGGACGCTGGGAGCGAGAGGCGGCGACCGGCTATTTCCCGAAAACCGTCGGCGACCTGCCGGAACCCTTCGCGGCCGACCTCCGGCGATCCGTCACCCCTACCTGGCGGGGCTTCCGCACGACCGCTCGGCCCGACGTCGGGCGCCTCCGTCAGGCGAGGGGCTCGTCCAGGGGATCCTGCCGCTTGCCCATGAACCCGCAGGCGCACGCCCCGGCCGTCCGAGCGCGGGGACAGCGAGGCGCCGACCGGGACTCTCCCGAAATCCACGCCGACCTCCTGGAGCCCTTTCCGGGCGAGCTCCGCGAATCCGTCCCCATCCAGACTTCCGTACCCTCCTCCGACCGCCTTCGGTAGAGCGGGGCTCTGCCCCAGGACTCTGGCCATACGTACCACCCACGCCACCCCCAGCACCTTTCCCGCAGCTGCCTCCAGGTCCACCCTCACCCTCACCCTCTAACCCTCACCCTCTAACTCTCACCCTCCAGGTCTACCGGGGGGGGGGGGGGGAGAGGGGGCAGCTAGCCTCCTGTTCGACTCGCCGCCCCCTGCGTGCGTGCGCGCGTGCGGATCAGCGCTCCGCCGGGGACTCCGCCACCGCCTCGTTGGTGCATGTGAGCAAGTATTTGTTTTACAAAGGAACTCTGTCCGTGAAGGGTTAATAGCCACAGAAGCTAAGATAAGCATCAGGTGCGATTAATTAAGGTTGGGAACACGCCCGCCGAGTCATCCTGAGTGCTGGAGCGATGAGAGAAGGAAAGCAGCGCAGGGTTAAGGGGTGCAGATGCTCTCCGTATCTCTCCAAACACCCGCGGAGCGCTCGCTGTCTGAGTTAAACGCCGCAAGTCTGATGACGAAGGCGCACGGAACCTCTGGCTGTGCTGCTGTAGAAATCCTGTATATAGACTTTGGACTGCATTGTATCAAGCGTTTGCTGTTCTCTTCTGTTTACTTTGTGCAACGTCTGAGTAAACGACTGCTTATAGCACTAACACGTGTATCCAGCCTCTTGGTGCGAAAGAGGGGTCCAGAATAACCCGATCACGCCTTCCTCCTTTTCTCCTCTCCTTCCCACACGCACGCACGCACCCCCCCCCCCCCCCCGCCGCCGCGAGCGGCCACCAGGTCCGGGTTCGTGGAGAAGCCTCCAGGTCTCCCGTCGGATGTTACCCCTGCTTTAAACAGGGGACTGGGTCTTTCATGACGCCCGGGGGTGGGGGGTGGGGGGTGGGGGGAGGCTTCTACACGGGGGGGGGGGGGCATGCCGTGAGAGAACGAAGCTGTGGGCCGCCATCGGGGCCGTTCCGGGGGAAAGAGGCAAAAATGCAGATGATGTATCTATCTTGGTAAATGATAAACAGGAAATAGAAATAATCAGAGATTTGTTTGAACAGTTTGGTCAGGCTTCTGGTGGTCATTTAAATATGCAAAAGAGTTTTATGATATCGCCCAATAACATTAAGGGAAATATACAAGTAATGCCACTGGAACATCTGATTAGTAATAATAATAAAAATGAAGCAATACATTCAGAAGCTGAGGAAGGGCAAATTCAAACACATGTTAAATTATTAGGAATTTATTTTGCAGTCAAATGGGAAGGGTGGGAATATAATTGGAACATGTGGAGAGATCAAGTCAAAGAAAAAATACAAATGCGGCCAAAAATGGCATCTTTCTATTTATCGGAAAGCCATGTACGTTAGTACGTACTTGGTACCGGTAGTAGGTAATTTGGCAGCTGTCTACCCACCACCTGAAAGGATCGTTAAAGAGATTAATAAAATGGCATTTAAGTTTCTATGGGGAACGGCTAATTTCCCCCTTGCAAGAGCAGAGGCGTACAAATCTGTAGCACAGGGTGGTCTAAATTTTACAGCAATTGGTTTCAAATTTTTAGCAATTTTTGTTAGTCATAATTTTGGGAAGTGGGCAGAGGTAGAAAGAAAAGAATTGGCACCTCATTTTTGGTTGGTGGCTTTTGCCAAACACCGGAGAATTAAAGATTGGGCCAAAATATGGTGGGAAGAAAGATAAGGTCAATTATAAAATCACACCATCGCTGAAGTGTTTTGGACCTGATTATTTGATTGAAATGTACAGTAATGTAAGAGAATGGAAATTAAGGGCAAGCATCATAAAAATGGAAAGGTGTGAACCAAAAGTGAAGAGAAAGAAAATGTATAGGAATTTATTAGAAGTAAATAGTTTTCAGCCGGAATGTGAAAAGAATGTAAAAAGGGGAAATTTATCCATGTATTTAAAAGAGCCTGTACACCAGATGGAATTCTTGAAAGATCAAAGAATTCCTTATAAACTATGGGACATCAGATGGAAGTTTTTTCATCAGATTTATAGCGTGCAAGCAAATACGCCGTGGCTAGCCAATGTTAACCAAGCTTGTCCACGATTAAGGTGTCAGGAAGAAGCTGTAAGAACAGGGCAGACACAAAAAGAAACCGTTCCACATTTTGTTAAAGACTGTGTATCTGCGAAAGAGACGTGGACTATAATTGCTAAAACTCTGGATTGGCCAGACCTTTTGAGGGAAAACTATTGTTTCGGGAGCGGAACCGGAAAAAGGAATTCAAGGCCCGAGAGAAAGAAAAGGAGTGAAAAGACCTAGAAATAAAAACAACGTAGTGAATAATTACTGGAAGGTACCCTGGACAACGATAAGAATTGTCAATTTATTTGTTCTAAGTATCTTATGTTGGCAACGGTTAAAAGAAAGTAAGACTCAGAACATATGCAGTTCCGGAAGTACGATTAGGACGATATTATCAGAAATAAGAGAACTGAGTTCATTTGAAAAAGAAAAATTGCCGCATGAGAAGCGGAGAAAATTCTGGCCGTGGACATCAGAGTCGACCCCTCCTATAACACAGAGCTGAGCTGAGATGAATATTTTGTGTTAGTGTTAGGTTAGTTAGGAAAAGTATGTGTATTAGCTAGATGCGTTATTCTGAGAGTGGCGATATTGTTACGTGTTTTCGCGTGCGGGATGTGACCAGTAGTATGAATAATTTTAATAAAAAACCTTACCTAAAAAAAGAAAAAAATCTTCCCTAAGCCGAAGCCTGTTTGCAAGGAGGAAGGACGTGGTTTTCCGGAGCTCCTGCGAAGGGCTTGGGTGAGCGCTAGGGTTGCCAGGTTCAATCCCTGAGACTGATCCTGTCATCTTCAGGAGAAAAGAAAGTCAGCCAAGTGCAGGTGGTTCTTGCAACCTTGTAATGGAAAAAAAACCACAAGGCGGAATTCTCCCTTCCCTCGGCACAACTTTTAAAGATACAGAAGATCTCTTAGAGGCTGGGCCTGGCAACCAAGAGGTCTTTTGTATCTTTAAAAATTGTGCAGGGAGAATTCCACCTTGCGGTTTTTCCAATTACAGGGTTGCAAGAACACCTGCACTTGGCTGACTTTCTCTTCTCCTAAAGATACAGGATCGGTCTCAGGGATTGAACCTGGCAACCCTAGTGAGCGCGGTTTTAACCCCCTTCGGGGGGGGGTTGAATTTCTTCAAAAATAGTATCTGGACGTTCCTAAGACTGTGGGGATTCTTTTGAGACCACTTGTGTATTTGGGGGACGTACGGGTGGGGTGGGGGAGCTGTAGGTTTCCCCCCCCCCCCTCCCTCCCCAACGAGGCCTACTGATCCCAAACAAACCTCCCCCCGGCTGGGGGAGGGAAGGACTTCAAAATGGAGGCCAAACAGCTCATAGAAATAGATAGAAAGCTCAAACAAGAGCTTCGCCAGAGAAAAGGAGAGAGAGTTAAAAAGAAAGAACTCCCTCCAAAAGGTGAAGGCCAACTGGGGAGTTGGGAGGAGAAAGAAGAACCTCCAAACAGGATTGGAGTGCAAGCTGGAGCCTCTTTATCCAGCAACCTCGTTAAGATTCTTCAGTTTGTACGGAAGACAGAGTCGCCTAAGCCTACAGTACAGTATATTACAGAGGAAAAGTCAGGAGAAAAGAAAGAAGTTATACAAGAGCAGATAAAAACGACAGATGAGATGAAAGAAATGAATTTAGAAATGCAAGATGTATTATACAATCTCTGGAATCTTTAAGAGATAACGGGGTAGGTAACGCATGGATTTTCTTACAAGTCTCTAAGTTTGTTTGATTTCCCTTTAGGAATTCTATTGTATTCCCAGGGTTGCATTGCAACGTCTGCAGGCTTTGTAGAGGAAAAAGCAAGCACGCAAAAAGCAAGCATGCGAAAAGAGAGTAAAGCAAACCCGCGAAATGCAGACTTGCAAAATGCAAACCTGCAAAAAGCAAGCAAAGAAGACTTGCAAAAAGCAACCCTGCAGAGAGTAAGCGTGCAAACTGAAAACTGCAACCTCCAAACTGCTAATAATGATGTAATTGACCAGGCCTGGGAATACTCTCAGCTCGATACAAATCCTGAAGCAGATTCCGGAGATTGTATGGTCAAGCTTGCAACTTCTGCAAGCTTTGTAGAGGGAAAAGCAAGACAACAGCAAGAAACTAAAGCAAGCCAGCAAAATTACAAGTCTGCAACATGTAGCAAGCGAAGCAAAGTTGCAAAAAGCAAGCCTGAAAAATGGAAAC
>NW_026902522.1:102500-105000 GCF_030035675.1 Rhineura floridana | reverse complement strand
GGAGGCTTCTACACGGGGGGGGGGGGGGCATGCCGTGAGAGAACGAAGCTGTGGGCCGCCATCGGGGCCGTTCCGGGGGAAAGAGGCAAAAATGCAGATGATGTATCTATCTTGGTAAATGATAAACAGGAAATAGAAATAATCAGAGATTTGTTTGAACAGTTTGGTCAGGCTTCTGGTGGTCATTTAAATATGCAAAAGAGTTTTATGATATCGCCCAATAACATTAAGGGAAATATACAAGTAATGCCACTGGAACATCTGATTAGTAATAATAATAAAAATGAAGCAATACATTCAGAAGCTGAGGAAGGGCAAATTCAAACACATGTTAAATTATTAGGAATTTATTTTGCAGTCAAATGGGAAGGGTGGGAATATAATTGGAACATGTGGAGAGATCAAGTCAAAGAAAAAATACAAATGCGGCCAAAAATGGCATCTTTCTATTTATCGGAAAGCCATGTACGTTAGTACGTACTTGGTACCGGTAGTAGGTAATTTGGCAGCTGTCTACCCACCACCTGAAAGGATCGTTAAAGAGATTAATAAAATGGCATTTAAGTTTCTATGGGGAACGGCTAATTTCCCCCTTGCAAGAGCAGAGGCGTACAAATCTGTAGCACAGGGTGGTCTAAATTTTACAGCAATTGGTTTCAAATTTTTAGCAATTTTTGTTAGTCATAATTTTGGGAAGTGGGCAGAGGTAGAAAGAAAAGAATTGGCACCTCATTTTTGGTTGGTGGCTTTTGCCAAACACCGGAGAATTAAAGATTGGGCCAAAATATGGTGGGAAGAAAGATAAGGTCAATTATAAAATCACACCATCGCTGAAGTGTTTTGGACCTGATTATTTGATTGAAATGTACAGTAATGTAAGAGAATGGAAATTAAGGGCAAGCATCATAAAAATGGAAAGGTGTGAACCAAAAGTGAAGAGAAAGAAAATGTATAGGAATTTATTAGAAGTAAATAGTTTTCAGCCGGAATGTGAAAAGAATGTAAAAAGGGGAAATTTATCCATGTATTTAAAAGAGCCTGTACACCAGATGGAATTCTTGAAAGATCAAAGAATTCCTTATAAACTATGGGACATCAGATGGAAGTTTTTTCATCAGATTTATAGCGTGCAAGCAAATACGCCGTGGCTAGCCAATGTTAACCAAGCTTGTCCACGATTAAGGTGTCAGGAAGAAGCTGTAAGAACAGGGCAGACACAAAAAGAAACCGTTCCACATTTTGTTAAAGACTGTGTATCTGCGAAAGAGACGTGGACTATAATTGCTAAAACTCTGGATTGGCCAGACCTTTTGAGGGAAAACTATTGTTTCGGGAGCGGAACCGGAAAAAGGAATTCAAGGCCCGAGAGAAAGAAAAGGAGTGAAAAGACCTAGAAATAAAAACAACGTAGTGAATAATTACTGGAAGGTACCCTGGACAACGATAAGAATTGTCAATTTATTTGTTCTAAGTATCTTATGTTGGCAACGGTTAAAAGAAAGTAAGACTCAGAACATATGCAGTTCCGGAAGTACGATTAGGACGATATTATCAGAAATAAGAGAACTGAGTTCATTTGAAAAAGAAAAATTGCCGCATGAGAAGCGGAGAAAATTCTGGCCGTGGACATCAGAGTCGACCCCTCCTATAACACAGAGCTGAGCTGAGATGAATATTTTGTGTTAGTGTTAGGTTAGTTAGGAAAAGTATGTGTATTAGCTAGATGCGTTATTCTGAGAGTGGCGATATTGTTACGTGTTTTCGCGTGCGGGATGTGACCAGTAGTATGAATAATTTTAATAAAAAACCTTACCTAAAAAAAGAAAAAAATCTTCCCTAAGCCGAAGCCTGTTTGCAAGGAGGAAGGACGTGGTTTTCCGGAGCTCCTGCGAAGGGCTTGGGTGAGCGCTAGGGTTGCCAGGTTCAATCCCTGAGACTGATCCTGTCATCTTCAGGAGAAAAGAAAGTCAGCCAAGTGCAGGTGGTTCTTGCAACCTTGTAATGGAAAAAAAACCACAAGGCGGAATTCTCCCTTCCCTCGGCACAACTTTTAAAGATACAGAAGATCTCTTAGAGGCTGGGCCTGGCAACCAAGAGGTCTTTTGTATCTTTAAAAATTGTGCAGGGAGAATTCCACCTTGCGGTTTTTCCAATTACAGGGTTGCAAGAACACCTGCACTTGGCTGACTTTCTCTTCTCCTAAAGATACAGGATCGGTCTCAGGGATTGAACCTGGCAACCCTAGTGAGCGCGGTTTTAACCCCCTTCGGGGGGGGGTTGAATTTCTTCAAAAATAGTATCTGGACGTTCCTAAGACTGTGGGGATTCTTTTGAGACCACTTGTGTATTTGGGGGACGTACGGGTGGGGTGGGGGAGCTGTAGGTTTCCCCCCCCCCCCTCCCTCCCCAACGAGGCCTACTGATCCCAAACAAACCTCCCCCCGGCTGGGGGAGGGAAGGACTTCAAAATGGAGGCCAAACAGCTCATAGAAATAGATAG
>NW_026902522.1:85000-90000 GCF_030035675.1 Rhineura floridana | reverse complement strand
TACGTACCACCCACGCCACCCCCAGCACCTTTCCCGCAGCTGCCTCCAGGTCCACCCTCACCCTCACCCTCTAACCCTCACCCTCTAACTCTCACCCTCCAGGTCTACCGGGGGGGGGGGGGGGGAGAGGGGGCAGCTAGCCTCCTGTTCGACTCGCCGCCCCCTGCGTGCGTGCGCGCGTGCGGATCAGCGCTCCGCCGGGGACTCCGCCACCGCCTCGTTGGTGCATGTGAGCAAGTATTTGTTTTACAAAGGAACTCTGTCCGTGAAGGGTTAATAGCCACAGAAGCTAAGATAAGCATCAGGTGCGATTAATTAAGGTTGGGAACACGCCCGCCGAGTCATCCTGAGTGCTGGAGCGATGAGAGAAGGAAAGCAGCGCAGGGTTAAGGGGTGCAGATGCTCTCCGTATCTCTCCAAACACCCGCGGAGCGCTCGCTGTCTGAGTTAAACGCCGCAAGTCTGATGACGAAGGCGCACGGAACCTCTGGCTGTGCTGCTGTAGAAATCCTGTATATAGACTTTGGACTGCATTGTATCAAGCGTTTGCTGTTCTCTTCTGTTTACTTTGTGCAACGTCTGAGTAAACGACTGCTTATAGCACTAACACGTGTATCCAGCCTCTTGGTGCGAAAGAGGGGTCCAGAATAACCCGATCACGCCTTCCTCCTTTTCTCCTCTCCTTCCCACACGCACGCACGCACCCCCCCCCCCCCCCCGCCGCCGCGAGCGGCCACCAGGTCCGGGTTCGTGGAGAAGCCTCCAGGTCTCCCGTCGGATGTTACCCCTGCTTTAAACAGGGGACTGGGTCTTTCATGACGCCCGGGGGTGGGGGGTGGGGGGTGGGGGGAGGCTTCTACACGGGGGGGGGGGGGGCATGCCGTGAGAGAACGAAGCTGTGGGCCGCCATCGGGGCCGTTCCGGGGGAAAGAGGCAAAAATGCAGATGATGTATCTATCTTGGTAAATGATAAACAGGAAATAGAAATAATCAGAGATTTGTTTGAACAGTTTGGTCAGGCTTCTGGTGGTCATTTAAATATGCAAAAGAGTTTTATGATATCGCCCAATAACATTAAGGGAAATATACAAGTAATGCCACTGGAACATCTGATTAGTAATAATAATAAAAATGAAGCAATACATTCAGAAGCTGAGGAAGGGCAAATTCAAACACATGTTAAATTATTAGGAATTTATTTTGCAGTCAAATGGGAAGGGTGGGAATATAATTGGAACATGTGGAGAGATCAAGTCAAAGAAAAAATACAAATGCGGCCAAAAATGGCATCTTTCTATTTATCGGAAAGCCATGTACGTTAGTACGTACTTGGTACCGGTAGTAGGTAATTTGGCAGCTGTCTACCCACCACCTGAAAGGATCGTTAAAGAGATTAATAAAATGGCATTTAAGTTTCTATGGGGAACGGCTAATTTCCCCCTTGCAAGAGCAGAGGCGTACAAATCTGTAGCACAGGGTGGTCTAAATTTTACAGCAATTGGTTTCAAATTTTTAGCAATTTTTGTTAGTCATAATTTTGGGAAGTGGGCAGAGGTAGAAAGAAAAGAATTGGCACCTCATTTTTGGTTGGTGGCTTTTGCCAAACACCGGAGAATTAAAGATTGGGCCAAAATATGGTGGGAAGAAAGATAAGGTCAATTATAAAATCACACCATCGCTGAAGTGTTTTGGACCTGATTATTTGATTGAAATGTACAGTAATGTAAGAGAATGGAAATTAAGGGCAAGCATCATAAAAATGGAAAGGTGTGAACCAAAAGTGAAGAGAAAGAAAATGTATAGGAATTTATTAGAAGTAAATAGTTTTCAGCCGGAATGTGAAAAGAATGTAAAAAGGGGAAATTTATCCATGTATTTAAAAGAGCCTGTACACCAGATGGAATTCTTGAAAGATCAAAGAATTCCTTATAAACTATGGGACATCAGATGGAAGTTTTTTCATCAGATTTATAGCGTGCAAGCAAATACGCCGTGGCTAGCCAATGTTAACCAAGCTTGTCCACGATTAAGGTGTCAGGAAGAAGCTGTAAGAACAGGGCAGACACAAAAAGAAACCGTTCCACATTTTGTTAAAGACTGTGTATCTGCGAAAGAGACGTGGACTATAATTGCTAAAACTCTGGATTGGCCAGACCTTTTGAGGGAAAACTATTGTTTCGGGAGCGGAACCGGAAAAAGGAATTCAAGGCCCGAGAGAAAGAAAAGGAGTGAAAAGACCTAGAAATAAAAACAACGTAGTGAATAATTACTGGAAGGTACCCTGGACAACGATAAGAATTGTCAATTTATTTGTTCTAAGTATCTTATGTTGGCAACGGTTAAAAGAAAGTAAGACTCAGAACATATGCAGTTCCGGAAGTACGATTAGGACGATATTATCAGAAATAAGAGAACTGAGTTCATTTGAAAAAGAAAAATTGCCGCATGAGAAGCGGAGAAAATTCTGGCCGTGGACATCAGAGTCGACCCCTCCTATAACACAGAGCTGAGCTGAGATGAATATTTTGTGTTAGTGTTAGGTTAGTTAGGAAAAGTATGTGTATTAGCTAGATGCGTTATTCTGAGAGTGGCGATATTGTTACGTGTTTTCGCGTGCGGGATGTGACCAGTAGTATGAATAATTTTAATAAAAAACCTTACCTAAAAAAAGAAAAAAATCTTCCCTAAGCCGAAGCCTGTTTGCAAGGAGGAAGGACGTGGTTTTCCGGAGCTCCTGCGAAGGGCTTGGGTGAGCGCTAGGGTTGCCAGGTTCAATCCCTGAGACTGATCCTGTCATCTTCAGGAGAAAAGAAAGTCAGCCAAGTGCAGGTGGTTCTTGCAACCTTGTAATGGAAAAAAAACCACAAGGCGGAATTCTCCCTTCCCTCGGCACAACTTTTAAAGATACAGAAGATCTCTTAGAGGCTGGGCCTGGCAACCAAGAGGTCTTTTGTATCTTTAAAAATTGTGCAGGGAGAATTCCACCTTGCGGTTTTTCCAATTACAGGGTTGCAAGAACACCTGCACTTGGCTGACTTTCTCTTCTCCTAAAGATACAGGATCGGTCTCAGGGATTGAACCTGGCAACCCTAGTGAGCGCGGTTTTAACCCCCTTCGGGGGGGGGTTGAATTTCTTCAAAAATAGTATCTGGACGTTCCTAAGACTGTGGGGATTCTTTTGAGACCACTTGTGTATTTGGGGGACGTACGGGTGGGGTGGGGGAGCTGTAGGTTTCCCCCCCCCCCCTCCCTCCCCAACGAGGCCTACTGATCCCAAACAAACCTCCCCCCGGCTGGGGGAGGGAAGGACTTCAAAATGGAGGCCAAACAGCTCATAGAAATAGATAGAAAGCTCAAACAAGAGCTTCGCCAGAGAAAAGGAGAGAGAGTTAAAAAGAAAGAACTCCCTCCAAAAGGTGAAGGCCAACTGGGGAGTTGGGAGGAGAAAGAAGAACCTCCAAACAGGATTGGAGTGCAAGCTGGAGCCTCTTTATCCAGCAACCTCGTTAAGATTCTTCAGTTTGTACGGAAGACAGAGTCGCCTAAGCCTACAGTACAGTATATTACAGAGGAAAAGTCAGGAGAAAAGAAAGAAGTTATACAAGAGCAGATAAAAACGACAGATGAGATGAAAGAAATGAATTTAGAAATGCAAGATGTATTATACAATCTCTGGAATCTTTAAGAGATAACGGGGTAGGTAACGCATGGATTTTCTTACAAGTCTCTAAGTTTGTTTGATTTCCCTTTAGGAATTCTATTGTATTCCCAGGGTTGCATTGCAACGTCTGCAGGCTTTGTAGAGGAAAAAGCAAGCACGCAAAAAGCAAGCATGCGAAAAGAGAGTAAAGCAAACCCGCGAAATGCAGACTTGCAAAATGCAAACCTGCAAAAAGCAAGCAAAGAAGACTTGCAAAAAGCAACCCTGCAGAGAGTAAGCGTGCAAACTGAAAACTGCAACCTCCAAACTGCTAATAATGATGTAATTGACCAGGCCTGGGAATACTCTCAGCTCGATACAAATCCTGAAGCAGATTCCGGAGATTGTATGGTCAAGCTTGCAACTTCTGCAAGCTTTGTAGAGGGAAAAGCAAGACAACAGCAAGAAACTAAAGCAAGCCAGCAAAATTACAAGTCTGCAACATGTAGCAAGCGAAGCAAAGTTGCAAAAAGCAAGCCTGAAAAATGGAAACCAGCAAAAAGCAAGCAATACAAGCTTGCAAAAAGCAAGCCTACAACATGCAAATATGCAAAAAGTAAATATGCAAACTGCAAACTGTAAAATGCAAACTGCTCATAATGATGTCAGTGACCAGGCCTGGGAACGCTCTCAGCTACCCACAACTCCTGGAGTGGAGCAACCACTTGGAAATCCTGATACGGATGCAGCAGCAGCAGCAGCAGCAGCAGCAGCAGCAGCAGCAGCAGCAGCAGCAGCAGCAGCAGCAGCAGCAGCAGCAGCAGCAGCAGCAGCAACTACTCAATTAGATCTACGCGAGTCCATGGAGAACTCTGAAGCTAAACACAGAAAGACTCTAGAGCAGAAGGAAGGAAAGGAAGCAGGAGAAGAGAAGAGTATTAAAATATCAAACTCAGAAAAAGAAAGCAAGAGATTTGAAACATCTCAGAGATCCTGTGAGACCAGTTTTGGTGATAGCCATGCTGAAGGCGAAAAGGAGGTTGAATATGAAACAGAGGCTGAGGCTGATGCATCTGCAACTGTGATGGAAGATGAAGAAAGCGAAGTCTACTACCTGTAGTAGAGGGCGGAGCTAGAGAGACCAGAATTCTGTTGCGTTGGAAAGAACAATTAAAATCTGGATGGCTAAATTATCATACCTGGCTGAAGGCTGAGCCAGGTGGATCTTGGGACATGTTAAAAGTATGGGGTTTTCTTGTTGCCCATATGGCAGTAGTTCCCGCCCCTGCAGGCCCTAATTTAACCAGACTTAGCCGTGATGCTATTTTAGGTTGGCTGGACAAGACACACAGGACAATGC
>NW_026902522.1:70000-75000 GCF_030035675.1 Rhineura floridana | reverse complement strand
GAATCCGGCCCCATCGAGACTCCCGCGGAGCTGCTTCCTCCGGGCCTAGCGCCTCCGTTGAAGCGGCGCTGCGAACGGCACTCGCCGGCGCGCCTCCGGGTCAGCCTTCGCACGTCGCAGCGTCAGGCGGCCGGAGCGGCTCTCTCCCGGACTCCACGCCGACCTCCTGGTGCCCGTCTCCGTCTTGCACTGGCGAGCCGTCGCTCCTGGGGACGCCGGCAGCGTGAGGGGACGACATCCGTCTCTCTCCGGCCGCAACCCACGCCGACCTCCTGAAAGCCCTTCTCCGTCGAGCACTGCCGAGACGTCGCTGCTACCTCGTGCCGCGTGCCTTCCAGACGTCTTCCAAGGGGCGTCCTCCGGCTCTGCCTTTCCACGGCCGCGTGAGGCGGCGACCGGCTCTCTGCCGGAATCCACGACGGCCTCCTGGAGCCCTTCTCCTTCTCGCACTGACGAGCCGTGGCTCCGGCGGACGCTGGGAGCGAGAGGCGGCGACCGGCTATTTCCCGAAAACCGTCGGCGACCTGCCGGAACCCTTCGCGGCCGACCTCCGGCGATCCGTCACCCCTACCTGGCGGGGCTTCCGCACGACCGCTCGGCCCGACGTCGGGCGCCTCCGTCAGGCGAGGGGCTCGTCCAGGGGATCCTGCCGCTTGCCCATGAACCCGCAGGCGCACGCCCCGGCCGTCCGAGCGCGGGGACAGCGAGGCGCCGACCGGGACTCTCCCGAAATCCACGCCGACCTCCTGGAGCCCTTTCCGGGCGAGCTCCGCGAATCCGTCCCCATCCAGACTTCCGTACCCTCCTCCGACCGCCTTCGGTAGAGCGGGGCTCTGCCCCAGGACTCTGGCCATACGTACCACCCACGCCACCCCCAGCACCTTTCCCGCAGCTGCCTCCAGGTCCACCCTCACCCTCACCCTCTAACCCTCACCCTCTAACTCTCACCCTCCAGGTCTACCGGGGGGGGGGGGGGGAGAGGGGGCAGCTAGCCTCCTGTTCGACTCGCCGCCCCCTGCGTGCGTGCGCGCGTGCGGATCAGCGCTCCGCCGGGGACTCCGCCACCGCCTCGTTGGTGCATGTGAGCAAGTATTTGTTTTACAAAGGAACTCTGTCCGTGAAGGGTTAATAGCCACAGAAGCTAAGATAAGCATCAGGTGCGATTAATTAAGGTTGGGAACACGCCCGCCGAGTCATCCTGAGTGCTGGAGCGATGAGAGAAGGAAAGCAGCGCAGGGTTAAGGGGTGCAGATGCTCTCCGTATCTCTCCAAACACCCGCGGAGCGCTCGCTGTCTGAGTTAAACGCCGCAAGTCTGATGACGAAGGCGCACGGAACCTCTGGCTGTGCTGCTGTAGAAATCCTGTATATAGACTTTGGACTGCATTGTATCAAGCGTTTGCTGTTCTCTTCTGTTTACTTTGTGCAACGTCTGAGTAAACGACTGCTTATAGCACTAACACGTGTATCCAGCCTCTTGGTGCGAAAGAGGGGTCCAGAATAACCCGATCACGCCTTCCTCCTTTTCTCCTCTCCTTCCCACACGCACGCACGCACCCCCCCCCCCCCCCCGCCGCCGCGAGCGGCCACCAGGTCCGGGTTCGTGGAGAAGCCTCCAGGTCTCCCGTCGGATGTTACCCCTGCTTTAAACAGGGGACTGGGTCTTTCATGACGCCCGGGGGTGGGGGGTGGGGGGTGGGGGGAGGCTTCTACACGGGGGGGGGGGGGCATGCCGTGAGAGAACGAAGCTGTGGGCCGCCATCGGGGCCGTTCCGGGGGAAAGAGGCAAAAATGCAGATGATGTATCTATCTTGGTAAATGATAAACAGGAAATAGAAATAATCAGAGATTTGTTTGAACAGTTTGGTCAGGCTTCTGGTGGTCATTTAAATATGCAAAAGAGTTTTATGATATCGCCCAATAACATTAAGGGAAATATACAAGTAATGCCACTGGAACATCTGATTAGTAATAATAATAAAAATGAAGCAATACATTCAGAAGCTGAGGAAGGGCAAATTCAAACACATGTTAAATTATTAGGAATTTATTTTGCAGTCAAATGGGAAGGGTGGGAATATAATTGGAACATGTGGAGAGATCAAGTCAAAGAAAAAATACAAATGCGGCCAAAAATGGCATCTTTCTATTTATCGGAAAGCCATGTACGTTAGTACGTACTTGGTACCGGTAGTAGGTAATTTGGCAGCTGTCTACCCACCACCTGAAAGGATCGTTAAAGAGATTAATAAAATGGCATTTAAGTTTCTATGGGGAACGGCTAATTTCCCCCTTGCAAGAGCAGAGGCGTACAAATCTGTAGCACAGGGTGGTCTAAATTTTACAGCAATTGGTTTCAAATTTTTAGCAATTTTTGTTAGTCATAATTTTGGGAAGTGGGCAGAGGTAGAAAGAAAAGAATTGGCACCTCATTTTTGGTTGGTGGCTTTTGCCAAACACCGGAGAATTAAAGATTGGGCCAAAATATGGTGGGAAGAAAGATAAGGTCAATTATAAAATCACACCATCGCTGAAGTGTTTTGGACCTGATTATTTGATTGAAATGTACAGTAATGTAAGAGAATGGAAATTAAGGGCAAGCATCATAAAAATGGAAAGGTGTGAACCAAAAGTGAAGAGAAAGAAAATGTATAGGAATTTATTAGAAGTAAATAGTTTTCAGCCGGAATGTGAAAAGAATGTAAAAAGGGGAAATTTATCCATGTATTTAAAAGAGCCTGTACACCAGATGGAATTCTTGAAAGATCAAAGAATTCCTTATAAACTATGGGACATCAGATGGAAGTTTTTTCATCAGATTTATAGCGTGCAAGCAAATACGCCGTGGCTAGCCAATGTTAACCAAGCTTGTCCACGATTAAGGTGTCAGGAAGAAGCTGTAAGAACAGGGCAGACACAAAAAGAAACCGTTCCACATTTTGTTAAAGACTGTGTATCTGCGAAAGAGACGTGGACTATAATTGCTAAAACTCTGGATTGGCCAGACCTTTTGAGGGAAAACTATTGTTTCGGGAGCGGAACCGGAAAAAGGAATTCAAGGCCCGAGAGAAAGAAAAGGAGTGAAAAGACCTAGAAATAAAAACAACGTAGTGAATAATTACTGGAAGGTACCCTGGACAACGATAAGAATTGTCAATTTATTTGTTCTAAGTATCTTATGTTGGCAACGGTTAAAAGAAAGTAAGACTCAGAACATATGCAGTTCCGGAAGTACGATTAGGACGATATTATCAGAAATAAGAGAACTGAGTTCATTTGAAAAAGAAAAATTGCCGCATGAGAAGCGGAGAAAATTCTGGCCGTGGACATCAGAGTCGACCCCTCCTATAACACAGAGCTGAGCTGAGATGAATATTTTGTGTTAGTGTTAGGTTAGTTAGGAAAAGTATGTGTATTAGCTAGATGCGTTATTCTGAGAGTGGCGATATTGTTACGTGTTTTCGCGTGCGGGATGTGACCAGTAGTATGAATAATTTTAATAAAAAACCTTACCTAAAAAAAGAAAAAAATCTTCCCTAAGCCGAAGCCTGTTTGCAAGGAGGAAGGACGTGGTTTTCCGGAGCTCCTGCGAAGGGCTTGGGTGAGCGCTAGGGTTGCCAGGTTCAATCCCTGAGACTGATCCTGTCATCTTCAGGAGAAAAGAAAGTCAGCCAAGTGCAGGTGGTTCTTGCAACCTTGTAATGGAAAAAAAACCACAAGGCGGAATTCTCCCTTCCCTCGGCACAACTTTTAAAGATACAGAAGATCTCTTAGAGGCTGGGCCTGGCAACCAAGAGGTCTTTTGTATCTTTAAAAATTGTGCAGGGAGAATTCCACCTTGCGGTTTTTCCAATTACAGGGTTGCAAGAACACCTGCACTTGGCTGACTTTCTCTTCTCCTAAAGATACAGGATCGGTCTCAGGGATTGAACCTGGCAACCCTAGTGAGCGCGGTTTTAACCCCCTTCGGGGGGGGGTTGAATTTCTTCAAAAATAGTATCTGGACGTTCCTAAGACTGTGGGGATTCTTTTGAGACCACTTGTGTATTTGGGGGACGTACGGGTGGGGTGGGGGAGCTGTAGGTTTCCCCCCCCCCCCTCCCTCCCCAACGAGGCCTACTGATCCCAAACAAACCTCCCCCCGGCTGGGGGAGGGAAGGACTTCAAAATGGAGGCCAAACAGCTCATAGAAATAGATAGAAAGCTCAAACAAGAGCTTCGCCAGAGAAAAGGAGAGAGAGTTAAAAAGAAAGAACTCCCTCCAAAAGGTGAAGGCCAACTGGGGAGTTGGGAGGAGAAAGAAGAACCTCCAAACAGGATTGGAGTGCAAGCTGGAGCCTCTTTATCCAGCAACCTCGTTAAGATTCTTCAGTTTGTACGGAAGACAGAGTCGCCTAAGCCTACAGTACAGTATATTACAGAGGAAAAGTCAGGAGAAAAGAAAGAAGTTATACAAGAGCAGATAAAAACGACAGATGAGATGAAAGAAATGAATTTAGAAATGCAAGATGTATTATACAATCTCTGGAATCTTTAAGAGATAACGGGGTAGGTAACGCATGGATTTTCTTACAAGTCTCTAAGTTTGTTTGATTTCCCTTTAGGAATTCTATTGTATTCCCAGGGTTGCATTGCAACGTCTGCAGGCTTTGTAGAGGAAAAAGCAAGCACGCAAAAAGCAAGCATGCGAAAAGAGAGTAAAGCAAACCCGCGAAATGCAGACTTGCAAAATGCAAACCTGCAAAAAGCAAGCAAAGAAGACTTGCAAAAAGCAACCCTGCAGAGAGTAAGCGTGCAAACTGAAAACTGCAACCTCCAAACTGCTAATAATGATGTAATTGACCAGGCCTGGGAATACTCTCAGCTCGATACAAATCCTGAAGCAGATTCCGGAGATTGTATGGTCAAGCTTGCAACTTCTGCAAGCTTTGTAGAGGGAAAAGCAAGACAACAGCAAGAAACTAAAGCAAGCCAGCAAAATTACAAGTCTGCAACATGTAG
>NW_026902522.1:55000-57500 GCF_030035675.1 Rhineura floridana | reverse complement strand
GTCTTTCATGACGCCCGGGGGTGGGGGGTGGGGGGTGGGGGGAGGCTTCTACACGGGGGGGGGGGGGGCATGCCGTGAGAGAACGAAGCTGTGGGCCGCCATCGGGGCCGTTCCGGGGGAAAGAGGCAAAAATGCAGATGATGTATCTATCTTGGTAAATGATAAACAGGAAATAGAAATAATCAGAGATTTGTTTGAACAGTTTGGTCAGGCTTCTGGTGGTCATTTAAATATGCAAAAGAGTTTTATGATATCGCCCAATAACATTAAGGGAAATATACAAGTAATGCCACTGGAACATCTGATTAGTAATAATAATAAAAATGAAGCAATACATTCAGAAGCTGAGGAAGGGCAAATTCAAACACATGTTAAATTATTAGGAATTTATTTTGCAGTCAAATGGGAAGGGTGGGAATATAATTGGAACATGTGGAGAGATCAAGTCAAAGAAAAAATACAAATGCGGCCAAAAATGGCATCTTTCTATTTATCGGAAAGCCATGTACGTTAGTACGTACTTGGTACCGGTAGTAGGTAATTTGGCAGCTGTCTACCCACCACCTGAAAGGATCGTTAAAGAGATTAATAAAATGGCATTTAAGTTTCTATGGGGAACGGCTAATTTCCCCCTTGCAAGAGCAGAGGCGTACAAATCTGTAGCACAGGGTGGTCTAAATTTTACAGCAATTGGTTTCAAATTTTTAGCAATTTTTGTTAGTCATAATTTTGGGAAGTGGGCAGAGGTAGAAAGAAAAGAATTGGCACCTCATTTTTGGTTGGTGGCTTTTGCCAAACACCGGAGAATTAAAGATTGGGCCAAAATATGGTGGGAAGAAAGATAAGGTCAATTATAAAATCACACCATCGCTGAAGTGTTTTGGACCTGATTATTTGATTGAAATGTACAGTAATGTAAGAGAATGGAAATTAAGGGCAAGCATCATAAAAATGGAAAGGTGTGAACCAAAAGTGAAGAGAAAGAAAATGTATAGGAATTTATTAGAAGTAAATAGTTTTCAGCCGGAATGTGAAAAGAATGTAAAAAGGGGAAATTTATCCATGTATTTAAAAGAGCCTGTACACCAGATGGAATTCTTGAAAGATCAAAGAATTCCTTATAAACTATGGGACATCAGATGGAAGTTTTTTCATCAGATTTATAGCGTGCAAGCAAATACGCCGTGGCTAGCCAATGTTAACCAAGCTTGTCCACGATTAAGGTGTCAGGAAGAAGCTGTAAGAACAGGGCAGACACAAAAAGAAACCGTTCCACATTTTGTTAAAGACTGTGTATCTGCGAAAGAGACGTGGACTATAATTGCTAAAACTCTGGATTGGCCAGACCTTTTGAGGGAAAACTATTGTTTCGGGAGCGGAACCGGAAAAAGGAATTCAAGGCCCGAGAGAAAGAAAAGGAGTGAAAAGACCTAGAAATAAAAACAACGTAGTGAATAATTACTGGAAGGTACCCTGGACAACGATAAGAATTGTCAATTTATTTGTTCTAAGTATCTTATGTTGGCAACGGTTAAAAGAAAGTAAGACTCAGAACATATGCAGTTCCGGAAGTACGATTAGGACGATATTATCAGAAATAAGAGAACTGAGTTCATTTGAAAAAGAAAAATTGCCGCATGAGAAGCGGAGAAAATTCTGGCCGTGGACATCAGAGTCGACCCCTCCTATAACACAGAGCTGAGCTGAGATGAATATTTTGTGTTAGTGTTAGGTTAGTTAGGAAAAGTATGTGTATTAGCTAGATGCGTTATTCTGAGAGTGGCGATATTGTTACGTGTTTTCGCGTGCGGGATGTGACCAGTAGTATGAATAATTTTAATAAAAAACCTTACCTAAAAAAAGAAAAAAATCTTCCCTAAGCCGAAGCCTGTTTGCAAGGAGGAAGGACGTGGTTTTCCGGAGCTCCTGCGAAGGGCTTGGGTGAGCGCTAGGGTTGCCAGGTTCAATCCCTGAGACTGATCCTGTCATCTTCAGGAGAAAAGAAAGTCAGCCAAGTGCAGGTGGTTCTTGCAACCTTGTAATGGAAAAAAAACCACAAGGCGGAATTCTCCCTTCCCTCGGCACAACTTTTAAAGATACAGAAGATCTCTTAGAGGCTGGGCCTGGCAACCAAGAGGTCTTTTGTATCTTTAAAAATTGTGCAGGGAGAATTCCACCTTGCGGTTTTTCCAATTACAGGGTTGCAAGAACACCTGCACTTGGCTGACTTTCTCTTCTCCTAAAGATACAGGATCGGTCTCAGGGATTGAACCTGGCAACCCTAGTGAGCGCGGTTTTAACCCCCTTCGGGGGGGGGTTGAATTTCTTCAAAAATAGTATCTGGACGTTCCTAAGACTGTGGGGATTCTTTTGAGACCACTTGTGTATTTGGGGGACGTACGGGTGGGGTGGGGGAGCTGTAGGTTTCCCCCCCCCCCCTCCCTCCCCAACGAGGCCTACTGATCCCAAACAAACCTCCCCCCGGCTGGGGGAGGGAAGG
>NW_026902522.1:37500-42500 GCF_030035675.1 Rhineura floridana | reverse complement strand
GGTAGAGCGGGGCTCTGCCCCAGGACTCTGGCCATACGTACCACCCACGCCACCCCCAGCACCTTTCCCGCAGCTGCCTCCAGGTCCACCCTCACCCTCACCCTCTAACCCTCACCCTCTAACTCTCACCCTCCAGGTCTACCGGGGGGGGGGGGGGGGGAGAGGGGGCAGCTAGCCTCCTGTTCGACTCGCCGCCCCCTGCGTGCGTGCGCGCGTGCGGATCAGCGCTCCGCCGGGGACTCCGCCACCGCCTCGTTGGTGCATGTGAGCAAGTATTTGTTTTACAAAGGAACTCTGTCCGTGAAGGGTTAATAGCCACAGAAGCTAAGATAAGCATCAGGTGCGATTAATTAAGGTTGGGAACACGCCCGCCGAGTCATCCTGAGTGCTGGAGCGATGAGAGAAGGAAAGCAGCGCAGGGTTAAGGGGTGCAGATGCTCTCCGTATCTCTCCAAACACCCGCGGAGCGCTCGCTGTCTGAGTTAAACGCCGCAAGTCTGATGACGAAGGCGCACGGAACCTCTGGCTGTGCTGCTGTAGAAATCCTGTATATAGACTTTGGACTGCATTGTATCAAGCGTTTGCTGTTCTCTTCTGTTTACTTTGTGCAACGTCTGAGTAAACGACTGCTTATAGCACTAACACGTGTATCCAGCCTCTTGGTGCGAAAGAGGGGTCCAGAATAACCCGATCACGCCTTCCTCCTTTTCTCCTCTCCTTCCCACACGCACGCACGCACCCCCCCCCCCCCCCGCCGCCGCGAGCGGCCACCAGGTCCGGGTTCGTGGAGAAGCCTCCAGGTCTCCCGTCGGATGTTACCCCTGCTTTAAACAGGGGACTGGGTCTTTCATGACGCCCGGGGGTGGGGGGTGGGGGGTGGGGGGAGGCTTCTACACGGGGGGGGGGGGGCATGCCGTGAGAGAACGAAGCTGTGGGCCGCCATCGGGGCCGTTCCGGGGGAAAGAGGCAAAAATGCAGATGATGTATCTATCTTGGTAAATGATAAACAGGAAATAGAAATAATCAGAGATTTGTTTGAACAGTTTGGTCAGGCTTCTGGTGGTCATTTAAATATGCAAAAGAGTTTTATGATATCGCCCAATAACATTAAGGGAAATATACAAGTAATGCCACTGGAACATCTGATTAGTAATAATAATAAAAATGAAGCAATACATTCAGAAGCTGAGGAAGGGCAAATTCAAACACATGTTAAATTATTAGGAATTTATTTTGCAGTCAAATGGGAAGGGTGGGAATATAATTGGAACATGTGGAGAGATCAAGTCAAAGAAAAAATACAAATGCGGCCAAAAATGGCATCTTTCTATTTATCGGAAAGCCATGTACGTTAGTACGTACTTGGTACCGGTAGTAGGTAATTTGGCAGCTGTCTACCCACCACCTGAAAGGATCGTTAAAGAGATTAATAAAATGGCATTTAAGTTTCTATGGGGAACGGCTAATTTCCCCCTTGCAAGAGCAGAGGCGTACAAATCTGTAGCACAGGGTGGTCTAAATTTTACAGCAATTGGTTTCAAATTTTTAGCAATTTTTGTTAGTCATAATTTTGGGAAGTGGGCAGAGGTAGAAAGAAAAGAATTGGCACCTCATTTTTGGTTGGTGGCTTTTGCCAAACACCGGAGAATTAAAGATTGGGCCAAAATATGGTGGGAAGAAAGATAAGGTCAATTATAAAATCACACCATCGCTGAAGTGTTTTGGACCTGATTATTTGATTGAAATGTACAGTAATGTAAGAGAATGGAAATTAAGGGCAAGCATCATAAAAATGGAAAGGTGTGAACCAAAAGTGAAGAGAAAGAAAATGTATAGGAATTTATTAGAAGTAAATAGTTTTCAGCCGGAATGTGAAAAGAATGTAAAAAGGGGAAATTTATCCATGTATTTAAAAGAGCCTGTACACCAGATGGAATTCTTGAAAGATCAAAGAATTCCTTATAAACTATGGGACATCAGATGGAAGTTTTTTCATCAGATTTATAGCGTGCAAGCAAATACGCCGTGGCTAGCCAATGTTAACCAAGCTTGTCCACGATTAAGGTGTCAGGAAGAAGCTGTAAGAACAGGGCAGACACAAAAAGAAACCGTTCCACATTTTGTTAAAGACTGTGTATCTGCGAAAGAGACGTGGACTATAATTGCTAAAACTCTGGATTGGCCAGACCTTTTGAGGGAAAACTATTGTTTCGGGAGCGGAACCGGAAAAAGGAATTCAAGGCCCGAGAGAAAGAAAAGGAGTGAAAAGACCTAGAAATAAAAACAACGTAGTGAATAATTACTGGAAGGTACCCTGGACAACGATAAGAATTGTCAATTTATTTGTTCTAAGTATCTTATGTTGGCAACGGTTAAAAGAAAGTAAGACTCAGAACATATGCAGTTCCGGAAGTACGATTAGGACGATATTATCAGAAATAAGAGAACTGAGTTCATTTGAAAAAGAAAAATTGCCGCATGAGAAGCGGAGAAAATTCTGGCCGTGGACATCAGAGTCGACCCCTCCTATAACACAGAGCTGAGCTGAGATGAATATTTTGTGTTAGTGTTAGGTTAGTTAGGAAAAGTATGTGTATTAGCTAGATGCGTTATTCTGAGAGTGGCGATATTGTTACGTGTTTTCGCGTGCGGGATGTGACCAGTAGTATGAATAATTTTAATAAAAAACCTTACCTAAAAAAAGAAAAAAATCTTCCCTAAGCCGAAGCCTGTTTGCAAGGAGGAAGGACGTGGTTTTCCGGAGCTCCTGCGAAGGGCTTGGGTGAGCGCTAGGGTTGCCAGGTTCAATCCCTGAGACTGATCCTGTCATCTTCAGGAGAAAAGAAAGTCAGCCAAGTGCAGGTGGTTCTTGCAACCTTGTAATGGAAAAAAAACCACAAGGCGGAATTCTCCCTTCCCTCGGCACAACTTTTAAAGATACAGAAGATCTCTTAGAGGCTGGGCCTGGCAACCAAGAGGTCTTTTGTATCTTTAAAAATTGTGCAGGGAGAATTCCACCTTGCGGTTTTTCCAATTACAGGGTTGCAAGAACACCTGCACTTGGCTGACTTTCTCTTCTCCTAAAGATACAGGATCGGTCTCAGGGATTGAACCTGGCAACCCTAGTGAGCGCGGTTTTAACCCCCTTCGGGGGGGGGTTGAATTTCTTCAAAAATAGTATCTGGACGTTCCTAAGACTGTGGGGATTCTTTTGAGACCACTTGTGTATTTGGGGGACGTACGGGTGGGGTGGGGGAGCTGTAGGTTTCCCCCCCCCCCCTCCCTCCCCAACGAGGCCTACTGATCCCAAACAAACCTCCCCCCGGCTGGGGGAGGGAAGGACTTCAAAATGGAGGCCAAACAGCTCATAGAAATAGATAGAAAGCTCAAACAAGAGCTTCGCCAGAGAAAAGGAGAGAGAGTTAAAAAGAAAGAACTCCCTCCAAAAGGTGAAGGCCAACTGGGGAGTTGGGAGGAGAAAGAAGAACCTCCAAACAGGATTGGAGTGCAAGCTGGAGCCTCTTTATCCAGCAACCTCGTTAAGATTCTTCAGTTTGTACGGAAGACAGAGTCGCCTAAGCCTACAGTACAGTATATTACAGAGGAAAAGTCAGGAGAAAAGAAAGAAGTTATACAAGAGCAGATAAAAACGACAGATGAGATGAAAGAAATGAATTTAGAAATGCAAGATGTATTATACAATCTCTGGAATCTTTAAGAGATAACGGGGTAGGTAACGCATGGATTTTCTTACAAGTCTCTAAGTTTGTTTGATTTCCCTTTAGGAATTCTATTGTATTCCCAGGGTTGCATTGCAACGTCTGCAGGCTTTGTAGAGGAAAAAGCAAGCACGCAAAAAGCAAGCATGCGAAAAGAGAGTAAAGCAAACCCGCGAAATGCAGACTTGCAAAATGCAAACCTGCAAAAAGCAAGCAAAGAAGACTTGCAAAAAGCAACCCTGCAGAGAGTAAGCGTGCAAACTGAAAACTGCAACCTCCAAACTGCTAATAATGATGTAATTGACCAGGCCTGGGAATACTCTCAGCTCGATACAAATCCTGAAGCAGATTCCGGAGATTGTATGGTCAAGCTTGCAACTTCTGCAAGCTTTGTAGAGGGAAAAGCAAGACAACAGCAAGAAACTAAAGCAAGCCAGCAAAATTACAAGTCTGCAACATGTAGCAAGCGAAGCAAAGTTGCAAAAAGCAAGCCTGAAAAATGGAAACCAGCAAAAAGCAAGCAATACAAGCTTGCAAAAAGCAAGCCTACAACATGCAAATATGCAAAAAGTAAATATGCAAACTGCAAACTGTAAAATGCAAACTGCTCATAATGATGTCAGTGACCAGGCCTGGGAACGCTCTCAGCTACCCACAACTCCTGGAGTGGAGCAACCACTTGGAAATCCTGATACGGATGCAGCAGCAGCAGCAGCAGCAGCAGCAGCAGCAGCAGCAGCAGCAGCAGCAGCAGCAGCAGCAGCAGCAGCAGCAGCAGCAGCAGCAGCAACTACTCAATTAGATCTACGCGAGTCCATGGAGAACTCTGAAGCTAAACACAGAAAGACTCTAGAGCAGAAGGAAGGAAAGGAAGCAGGAGAAGAGAAGAGTATTAAAATATCAAACTCAGAAAAAGAAAGCAAGAGATTTGAAACATCTCAGAGATCCTGTGAGACCAGTTTTGGTGATAGCCATGCTGAAGGCGAAAAGGAGGTTGAATATGAAACAGAGGCTGAGGCTGATGCATCTGCAACTGTGATGGAAGATGAAGAAAGCGAAGTCTACTACCTGTAGTAGAGGGCGGAGCTAGAGAGACCAGAATTCTGTTGCGTTGGAAAGAACAATTAAAATCTGGATGGCTAAATTATCATACCTGGCTGAAGGCTGAGCCAGGTGGATCTTGGGACATGTTAAAAGTATGGGGTTTTCTTGTTGCCCATATGGCAGTAGTTCCCGCCCCTGCAGGCCCTAATTTAACCAGACTTAGCCGTGATGCTATTT
>NW_026902522.1:22500-27500 GCF_030035675.1 Rhineura floridana | reverse complement strand
TTGGAGCCCTTTCCCGCTCGAGCGCCGCGAATCCGGCCCCATCGAGACTCCCGCGGAGCTGCTTCCTCCGGGCCTAGCGCCTCCGTTGAAGCGGCGCTGCGAACGGCACTCGCCGGCGCGCCTCCGGGTCAGCCTTCGCACGTCGCAGCGTCAGGCGGCCGGAGCGGCTCTCTCCCGGACTCCACGCCGACCTCCTGGTGCCCGTCTCCGTCTTGCACTGGCGAGCCGTCGCTCCTGGGGACGCCGGCAGCGTGAGGGGACGACATCCGTCTCTCTCCGGCCGCAACCCACGCCGACCTCCTGAAAGCCCTTCTCCGTCGAGCACTGCCGAGACGTCGCTGCTACCTCGTGCCGCGTGCCTTCCAGACGTCTTCCAAGGGGCGTCCTCCGGCTCTGCCTTTCCACGGCCGCGTGAGGCGGCGACCGGCTCTCTGCCGGAATCCACGACGGCCTCCTGGAGCCCTTCTCCTTCTCGCACTGACGAGCCGTGGCTCCGGCGGACGCTGGGAGCGAGAGGCGGCGACCGGCTATTTCCCGAAAACCGTCGGCGACCTGCCGGAACCCTTCGCGGCCGACCTCCGGCGATCCGTCACCCCTACCTGGCGGGGCTTCCGCACGACCGCTCGGCCCGACGTCGGGCGCCTCCGTCAGGCGAGGGGCTCGTCCAGGGGATCCTGCCGCTTGCCCATGAACCCGCAGGCGCACGCCCCGGCCGTCCGAGCGCGGGGACAGCGAGGCGCCGACCGGGACTCTCCCGAAATCCACGCCGACCTCCTGGAGCCCTTTCCGGGCGAGCTCCGCGAATCCGTCCCCATCCAGACTTCCGTACCCTCCTCCGACCGCCTTCGGTAGAGCGGGGCTCTGCCCCAGGACTCTGGCCATACGTACCACCCACGCCACCCCCAGCACCTTTCCCGCAGCTGCCTCCAGGTCCACCCTCACCCTCACCCTCTAACCCTCACCCTCTAACTCTCACCCTCCAGGTCTACCGGGGGGGGGGGGGGGGGAGAGGGGGCAGCTAGCCTCCTGTTCGACTCGCCGCCCCCTGCGTGCGTGCGCGCGTGCGGATCAGCGCTCCGCCGGGGACTCCGCCACCGCCTCGTTGGTGCATGTGAGCAAGTATTTGTTTTACAAAGGAACTCTGTCCGTGAAGGGTTAATAGCCACAGAAGCTAAGATAAGCATCAGGTGCGATTAATTAAGGTTGGGAACACGCCCGCCGAGTCATCCTGAGTGCTGGAGCGATGAGAGAAGGAAAGCAGCGCAGGGTTAAGGGGTGCAGATGCTCTCCGTATCTCTCCAAACACCCGCGGAGCGCTCGCTGTCTGAGTTAAACGCCGCAAGTCTGATGACGAAGGCGCACGGAACCTCTGGCTGTGCTGCTGTAGAAATCCTGTATATAGACTTTGGACTGCATTGTATCAAGCGTTTGCTGTTCTCTTCTGTTTACTTTGTGCAACGTCTGAGTAAACGACTGCTTATAGCACTAACACGTGTATCCAGCCTCTTGGTGCGAAAGAGGGGTCCAGAATAACCCGATCACGCCTTCCTCCTTTTCTCCTCTCCTTCCCACACGCACGCACGCACCCCCCCCCCCCCCGCCGCCGCGAGCGGCCACCAGGTCCGGGTTCGTGGAGAAGCCTCCAGGTCTCCCGTCGGATGTTACCCCTGCTTTAAACAGGGGACTGGGTCTTTCATGACGCCCGGGGGTGGGGGGTGGGGGGTGGGGGGAGGCTTCTACACGGGGGGGGGGGGCATGCCGTGAGAGAACGAAGCTGTGGGCCGCCATCGGGGCCGTTCCGGGGGAAAGAGGCAAAAATGCAGATGATGTATCTATCTTGGTAAATGATAAACAGGAAATAGAAATAATCAGAGATTTGTTTGAACAGTTTGGTCAGGCTTCTGGTGGTCATTTAAATATGCAAAAGAGTTTTATGATATCGCCCAATAACATTAAGGGAAATATACAAGTAATGCCACTGGAACATCTGATTAGTAATAATAATAAAAATGAAGCAATACATTCAGAAGCTGAGGAAGGGCAAATTCAAACACATGTTAAATTATTAGGAATTTATTTTGCAGTCAAATGGGAAGGGTGGGAATATAATTGGAACATGTGGAGAGATCAAGTCAAAGAAAAAATACAAATGCGGCCAAAAATGGCATCTTTCTATTTATCGGAAAGCCATGTACGTTAGTACGTACTTGGTACCGGTAGTAGGTAATTTGGCAGCTGTCTACCCACCACCTGAAAGGATCGTTAAAGAGATTAATAAAATGGCATTTAAGTTTCTATGGGGAACGGCTAATTTCCCCCTTGCAAGAGCAGAGGCGTACAAATCTGTAGCACAGGGTGGTCTAAATTTTACAGCAATTGGTTTCAAATTTTTAGCAATTTTTGTTAGTCATAATTTTGGGAAGTGGGCAGAGGTAGAAAGAAAAGAATTGGCACCTCATTTTTGGTTGGTGGCTTTTGCCAAACACCGGAGAATTAAAGATTGGGCCAAAATATGGTGGGAAGAAAGATAAGGTCAATTATAAAATCACACCATCGCTGAAGTGTTTTGGACCTGATTATTTGATTGAAATGTACAGTAATGTAAGAGAATGGAAATTAAGGGCAAGCATCATAAAAATGGAAAGGTGTGAACCAAAAGTGAAGAGAAAGAAAATGTATAGGAATTTATTAGAAGTAAATAGTTTTCAGCCGGAATGTGAAAAGAATGTAAAAAGGGGAAATTTATCCATGTATTTAAAAGAGCCTGTACACCAGATGGAATTCTTGAAAGATCAAAGAATTCCTTATAAACTATGGGACATCAGATGGAAGTTTTTTCATCAGATTTATAGCGTGCAAGCAAATACGCCGTGGCTAGCCAATGTTAACCAAGCTTGTCCACGATTAAGGTGTCAGGAAGAAGCTGTAAGAACAGGGCAGACACAAAAAGAAACCGTTCCACATTTTGTTAAAGACTGTGTATCTGCGAAAGAGACGTGGACTATAATTGCTAAAACTCTGGATTGGCCAGACCTTTTGAGGGAAAACTATTGTTTCGGGAGCGGAACCGGAAAAAGGAATTCAAGGCCCGAGAGAAAGAAAAGGAGTGAAAAGACCTAGAAATAAAAACAACGTAGTGAATAATTACTGGAAGGTACCCTGGACAACGATAAGAATTGTCAATTTATTTGTTCTAAGTATCTTATGTTGGCAACGGTTAAAAGAAAGTAAGACTCAGAACATATGCAGTTCCGGAAGTACGATTAGGACGATATTATCAGAAATAAGAGAACTGAGTTCATTTGAAAAAGAAAAATTGCCGCATGAGAAGCGGAGAAAATTCTGGCCGTGGACATCAGAGTCGACCCCTCCTATAACACAGAGCTGAGCTGAGATGAATATTTTGTGTTAGTGTTAGGTTAGTTAGGAAAAGTATGTGTATTAGCTAGATGCGTTATTCTGAGAGTGGCGATATTGTTACGTGTTTTCGCGTGCGGGATGTGACCAGTAGTATGAATAATTTTAATAAAAAACCTTACCTAAAAAAAGAAAAAAATCTTCCCTAAGCCGAAGCCTGTTTGCAAGGAGGAAGGACGTGGTTTTCCGGAGCTCCTGCGAAGGGCTTGGGTGAGCGCTAGGGTTGCCAGGTTCAATCCCTGAGACTGATCCTGTCATCTTCAGGAGAAAAGAAAGTCAGCCAAGTGCAGGTGGTTCTTGCAACCTTGTAATGGAAAAAAAACCACAAGGCGGAATTCTCCCTTCCCTCGGCACAACTTTTAAAGATACAGAAGATCTCTTAGAGGCTGGGCCTGGCAACCAAGAGGTCTTTTGTATCTTTAAAAATTGTGCAGGGAGAATTCCACCTTGCGGTTTTTCCAATTACAGGGTTGCAAGAACACCTGCACTTGGCTGACTTTCTCTTCTCCTAAAGATACAGGATCGGTCTCAGGGATTGAACCTGGCAACCCTAGTGAGCGCGGTTTTAACCCCCTTCGGGGGGGGGTTGAATTTCTTCAAAAATAGTATCTGGACGTTCCTAAGACTGTGGGGATTCTTTTGAGACCACTTGTGTATTTGGGGGACGTACGGGTGGGGTGGGGGAGCTGTAGGTTTCCCCCCCCCCCTCCCTCCCCAACGAGGCCTACTGATCCCAAACAAACCTCCCCCCGGCTGGGGGAGGGAAGGACTTCAAAATGGAGGCCAAACAGCTCATAGAAATAGATAGAAAGCTCAAACAAGAGCTTCGCCAGAGAAAAGGAGAGAGAGTTAAAAAGAAAGAACTCCCTCCAAAAGGTGAAGGCCAACTGGGGAGTTGGGAGGAGAAAGAAGAACCTCCAAACAGGATTGGAGTGCAAGCTGGAGCCTCTTTATCCAGCAACCTCGTTAAGATTCTTCAGTTTGTACGGAAGACAGAGTCGCCTAAGCCTACAGTACAGTATATTACAGAGGAAAAGTCAGGAGAAAAGAAAGAAGTTATACAAGAGCAGATAAAAACGACAGATGAGATGAAAGAAATGAATTTAGAAATGCAAGATGTATTATACAATCTCTGGAATCTTTAAGAGATAACGGGGTAGGTAACGCATGGATTTTCTTACAAGTCTCTAAGTTTGTTTGATTTCCCTTTAGGAATTCTATTGTATTCCCAGGGTTGCATTGCAACGTCTGCAGGCTTTGTAGAGGAAAAAGCAAGCACGCAAAAAGCAAGCATGCGAAAAGAGAGTAAAGCAAACCCGCGAAATGCAGACTTGCAAAATGCAAACCTGCAAAAAGCAAGCAAAGAAGACTTGCAAAAAGCAACCCTGCAGAGAGTAAGCGTGCAAACTGAAAACTGCAACCTCCAAACTGCTAATAATGATGTAATTGACCAGGCCTGGGAATACTCTCAGCTCGATACAAATCCTGAAGCAGATTCCGGAGATTGTATGGTCAAGCTTGCAACTTCTGCAAGCTTTGTAGAGGGAAAAGCAAGACAACAGCAAGAAACTAAAGCAAGCCAG
>NW_026902522.1:7500-10000 GCF_030035675.1 Rhineura floridana | reverse complement strand
ACCCCTGCTTTAAACAGGGGACTGGGTCTTTCATGACGCCCGGGGGTGGGGGGTGGGGGGTGGGGGGAGGCTTCTACACGGGGGGGGGGGGCATGCCGTGAGAGAACGAAGCTGTGGGCCGCCATCGGGGCCGTTCCGGGGGAAAGAGGCAAAAATGCAGATGATGTATCTATCTTGGTAAATGATAAACAGGAAATAGAAATAATCAGAGATTTGTTTGAACAGTTTGGTCAGGCTTCTGGTGGTCATTTAAATATGCAAAAGAGTTTTATGATATCGCCCAATAACATTAAGGGAAATATACAAGTAATGCCACTGGAACATCTGATTAGTAATAATAATAAAAATGAAGCAATACATTCAGAAGCTGAGGAAGGGCAAATTCAAACACATGTTAAATTATTAGGAATTTATTTTGCAGTCAAATGGGAAGGGTGGGAATATAATTGGAACATGTGGAGAGATCAAGTCAAAGAAAAAATACAAATGCGGCCAAAAATGGCATCTTTCTATTTATCGGAAAGCCATGTACGTTAGTACGTACTTGGTACCGGTAGTAGGTAATTTGGCAGCTGTCTACCCACCACCTGAAAGGATCGTTAAAGAGATTAATAAAATGGCATTTAAGTTTCTATGGGGAACGGCTAATTTCCCCCTTGCAAGAGCAGAGGCGTACAAATCTGTAGCACAGGGTGGTCTAAATTTTACAGCAATTGGTTTCAAATTTTTAGCAATTTTTGTTAGTCATAATTTTGGGAAGTGGGCAGAGGTAGAAAGAAAAGAATTGGCACCTCATTTTTGGTTGGTGGCTTTTGCCAAACACCGGAGAATTAAAGATTGGGCCAAAATATGGTGGGAAGAAAGATAAGGTCAATTATAAAATCACACCATCGCTGAAGTGTTTTGGACCTGATTATTTGATTGAAATGTACAGTAATGTAAGAGAATGGAAATTAAGGGCAAGCATCATAAAAATGGAAAGGTGTGAACCAAAAGTGAAGAGAAAGAAAATGTATAGGAATTTATTAGAAGTAAATAGTTTTCAGCCGGAATGTGAAAAGAATGTAAAAAGGGGAAATTTATCCATGTATTTAAAAGAGCCTGTACACCAGATGGAATTCTTGAAAGATCAAAGAATTCCTTATAAACTATGGGACATCAGATGGAAGTTTTTTCATCAGATTTATAGCGTGCAAGCAAATACGCCGTGGCTAGCCAATGTTAACCAAGCTTGTCCACGATTAAGGTGTCAGGAAGAAGCTGTAAGAACAGGGCAGACACAAAAAGAAACCGTTCCACATTTTGTTAAAGACTGTGTATCTGCGAAAGAGACGTGGACTATAATTGCTAAAACTCTGGATTGGCCAGACCTTTTGAGGGAAAACTATTGTTTCGGGAGCGGAACCGGAAAAAGGAATTCAAGGCCCGAGAGAAAGAAAAGGAGTGAAAAGACCTAGAAATAAAAACAACGTAGTGAATAATTACTGGAAGGTACCCTGGACAACGATAAGAATTGTCAATTTATTTGTTCTAAGTATCTTATGTTGGCAACGGTTAAAAGAAAGTAAGACTCAGAACATATGCAGTTCCGGAAGTACGATTAGGACGATATTATCAGAAATAAGAGAACTGAGTTCATTTGAAAAAGAAAAATTGCCGCATGAGAAGCGGAGAAAATTCTGGCCGTGGACATCAGAGTCGACCCCTCCTATAACACAGAGCTGAGCTGAGATGAATATTTTGTGTTAGTGTTAGGTTAGTTAGGAAAAGTATGTGTATTAGCTAGATGCGTTATTCTGAGAGTGGCGATATTGTTACGTGTTTTCGCGTGCGGGATGTGACCAGTAGTATGAATAATTTTAATAAAAAACCTTACCTAAAAAAAGAAAAAAATCTTCCCTAAGCCGAAGCCTGTTTGCAAGGAGGAAGGACGTGGTTTTCCGGAGCTCCTGCGAAGGGCTTGGGTGAGCGCTAGGGTTGCCAGGTTCAATCCCTGAGACTGATCCTGTCATCTTCAGGAGAAAAGAAAGTCAGCCAAGTGCAGGTGGTTCTTGCAACCTTGTAATGGAAAAAAAACCACAAGGCGGAATTCTCCCTTCCCTCGGCACAACTTTTAAAGATACAGAAGATCTCTTAGAGGCTGGGCCTGGCAACCAAGAGGTCTTTTGTATCTTTAAAAATTGTGCAGGGAGAATTCCACCTTGCGGTTTTTCCAATTACAGGGTTGCAAGAACACCTGCACTTGGCTGACTTTCTCTTCTCCTAAAGATACAGGATCGGTCTCAGGGATTGAACCTGGCAACCCTAGTGAGCGCGGTTTTAACCCCCTTCGGGGGGGGGTTGAATTTCTTCAAAAATAGTATCTGGACGTTCCTAAGACTGTGGGGATTCTTTTGAGACCACTTGTGTATTTGGGGGACGTACGGGTGGGGTGGGGGAGCTGTAGGTTTCCCCCCCCCCCTCCCTCCCCAACGAGGCCTACTGATCCCAAACAAACCTC
>NW_026902521.1:0-18245 GCF_030035675.1 Rhineura floridana | reverse complement strand
TTTTGGAATGTGGCACCTGACAGTTTTCCACTGGGGTAATGCATTCCTTAGCCCAAAATTCCCAGCACCCTTAACTAATTACACTTCCTGTGATACTTTGAGAGAAGTCATGTGTGTCAAATGTGCATTGGACATGCTTCAAATGTATTGTGTGGACCTGTAGTCACATAACACTGAGGGATTGTTGAGAGAGAGAAAACAGAAATTGGAATGAAGGGCCCCTCTAGACTGGTGTTTTATTGCAGGTGTATTCTGCAACAAATTCTTGAAACAATAATGGTGCATTAGTGGCAGATTTATTCAGTTTTAGGTGGTTCCTCGAAGCTTCCCCAATGCTACCACATTATTGTTGTCTGAAGGGGCTATAGTGCAACAAAAGTGGGACACAAATAAGCCAGAACATTCGTGGTATAAAAAGTTATGAGATTTCAACGGGAAGCTATGGGATTTGTACTGATCAGAAATGCAGCAGTGACTGTCCTAAAACATGCCGGCGCAAACAGGATTGCAAGTGGGATCACATGTAACTGTTCTGTGAGTATCATGAGCACAAATCATCATGGATGTGGCATAAAAAGGATGTCTAGAGGGACCCAAAGTGACTGGAAACCTGCACAACTTCACACTGCAGCATTTTGTTGCAGATCCCACGTATTCTGTGTGATCCCCTTTCCGTGGCCCTGCCAACACTGATCATCGCTCATCCCTTATAACTTGGTTTCTAGGTCACTGGGTTAGCAGCTATACTTAAAATAAATATATGCTGAGTGTTGGTCATCGTTTTTACAGGCTAATTATCTGTTAGACTGCAAGCACAGGGCCAGTGATACTACTGGTTTGCCAGTTGCCCCTGAGCAACTCTGGAACCCTGGGACTTGAATATTCTTTACTGTGTAAACAAGAATAAAAAGGCTACCTAAAATTAATTGGATAACTGTCAATATACAACTTGTTTTCTTTAGTGTTTTTTTTAATGGAGACAAAATTGAAGGTGAAGCCTCCCATTACATTCCCATAAATCTGAGTTCAGTGAAAACTGGCCTCTTAATGGATACTGTTTCTTATTTTGCCAGAGAGAGAGAGAGAGAGAGAGAGAGAAGCCTCATCTCTGATGTAATTGTATTAAGAAATGCCTTTCCAGGCTGCTCCCACCCTCTTGATGACTCTGAACAAGCACATCAAAAAAAGCTAGTCAATTTGGGCCAGTTGGCTTTTGTGAAAAAAATGATTAACTTGAGGAATTGTATTCAGAAATAAGGCCCAGGATGTTTGGCTTTTCAGGAGCTCCACAAGAAGGTCCATTCAAAAGGGCACTGTTGGCTCTCCATCAGAATATAAGGTTCATGGGGGGGGGTAAGGAGGGAAGAGGTGTGTAAGGTCTAAGAGGGTCTCACTTGCATGTTATGTCAGGTTCAGGTTCCACGCAGAACTTTCACTGCAAGGGAAGGACTTAATCTCTCTTTCTTGTTCCTCCTCAGCATCTTGCCTATGGGGCTGGGAGTGCTCGTCAGCAACACCTGGTAAGTGACTCTGACATGCATTTGCGACATGAACCTCTTCATATCCTTCATGGAACCATGTGCCAATACTGATGGGGCCTCCCGTGTTTCCCAGATCCCACACGGACAGCACCGTTGCGAGAAACCTGCCCTGCTTTTTCTAGATCAACAGAGCAGTCAACCTTATTTTTATTCATAGTTTAAAATATATTAATATATTTTTAATGTTGTGCACGAAGTGCGCCAGAAAATTTCTATATGTTTTACAGTGCGCCGCAAACCAAAAAAGTTTGAGAACCACTGTATTAGTGTATAAAGAGGAAAGTGTTGTGCACACACAGTACATTTAAACCACATAACTTTCCCCAAAGAATCCTGGAAACTAGTTTGTTAAGGGTGCTGGGAATTGTAGCGCTGTGGGGAGTGAACAACTTTTCCCAGGATTCTTTCTGGGGAAGGGCCGTAGCTCAGTGGCAGAGCATCTGCCTTGCATGCAGAAGGTCTCAAGTTCAAGCATCTTCAGGTAGGGCTGGGAGAGACTTCTGCCTGAAAACCTGGAGAGCCTCTGCCAGTAAGTGGAGACAATACTGTGCTAAATAGACCAACGGCCTGATTTGGTATAAGGCAGTTTCCTATGTTCCTGTGAAGCCATGTGCTTTAAATGTATGGTGTGCATGCATCCCTAGCCCACCCCTCATATCCCACTTTTGGAAGGGCACATTTCTGTTGCTGTGTGTGCTAAATTTAGTTTAAGCAGCACAGCAGAGAGTAACAGCGGTCTGAAATGCGAGTGTGCCAGCGTGTGCGTGCATTTACCTAAGAAAACAGCCTTTTACCCTAAGACTTGAGACTTAGTAAAATAAGAAAAGCTATTTTATTTATAGGAATACATAGTAGATAGAAAGGCATACCTAGTTCTAACTAACTAAGCTGGAGGTGCAAAGCCCAGGTGTGGAAGCTGACCTCATAGCTAGGAGAGAGAGCAGAGACAAAAGGTGTCTTCTCTCTCCAGGACAGTCGGAGAAGAAAGGAATGGAAGGGCAGAAGGAGGAGGGGCAGATAATCTTCCCTAAAGACGTATCAGTCTAATAGCCGGAAGGAAGGAAGTCAGAGCATCACAGGTAAAGGTAAACAAGCCTATCCAACTGGAGGACCCTAACTCTATCTCCCTTCTGGAACATAAACAAAAGAACAAAACAGGAGTTGCTCTTGCCCCACTTCCAACAATTTCATGTCTGCAAGATTCAGGGCCAAGATCTCCCATCACCATTTCTTTTAACTTAAAAGCAGCTGCAGCAAGAGCAAACCCTTTCTGCCTCCCACAGCATTTTTCCGTTTCCTGATGCCTTGTATATTTCCTCCCCACTGGGGTAATATAAACGAGGGTGGGCAACCTGATCAGGATGAGCCCCACATTCCCAATTTGTAGCCATTCCACTAGTATACCCATCAGTGGAACAGCTGCACGCGTCAAGGATTCTGCTGGCATATCTAGCAGTGGCATGCCTCAAGTTCCATCACCGTATCAGGGCTTCCTCTACTACCTATAATCTCTCATAGTGGAACTCAAGGATAGGATTGCACCCATAGATAAGGAAAAATGATCATGCAAATATGGGAAATGATGCTGGAGGAAAGGGTTAAACCTCCCCCACCCTTGTCACATCACAGTTGCCTCCACTGGCTATTTTTAACTTTCAACAAATGCAGGCACAAAAGGGGCTGATCATGGATCTCACATGATTTTGTCTGCATACACTGTGCGTGCAGGGATTCCCCCCTCCCGCAAATGCCCACCCCCTGCCTATATTTTAAAGTGGTACAATCCCCAAAGAGCTGTACCACATGATGTTTCAAAATACATACATCACCTCTCAGTCCCAAAAGCATGGGTGCTGCAAGGATTAGCTTAGGAAAGCAGAGTTTTTGTTCTGCCAAACTGGGAAAGAATGGTTTTTCCTTTGAGCAGAGATCAAGGGCTTGCTTTTATGAATGCTTGTATTATTTTGCATGACATTTCATGAATACTTTTTTTTTACACACACGTACACAGTCTTGACATGCCCTTGTGTTGTGAACAATAAACAATTCATGCAACAGCAAAACTGTAGCAAAAAGAAAATCCAATCAATTATCAGTTTTATTGTTGGGACTAAAATGACATTTACATTATACTATATAAAAATATTGCTTTGTATTTCTATATCTCATTTGAATTGTGGTGTTGGAGGAGAGCTTTGCGCATACCATGGACTGCGAAAAAGACCAATAGTTGGGTGTTAGAACAAATTAAACCAGCACAGTCACTAGAAGCTAAAATGATGAAACTGAGGCTACCATACTTTGGACACTTCATGAGAAGACCTGATTCACTTGAAAAGACCATAATGCTGGGAAAAACAGAAGGGAGTAGAAAAAGAGTAAGGCCAAACAAGAGATGGATTGATTCCATAAAGGAAGCCACAGACCTGAACTTACAAGATCTGAACAGGATGGTTCATGACAGATGCTCTTGGAGGTCACTGATTCATAGGGTCGCCATAAGTCGTAGTCGACTTGAAGGCACATAACAACAAAATTTCTATATTGCTCTCCATGTTGGACTATCTTTAAAGATTGCCAGGTAACTTCAGTTGATCCAAAATATGGTGGCCAGATTGTTATCTAGAGCCCAAAGATCAAAACATATAATGCTGATCCTTCAGCACTTGCATTGGGTTCCTATTTGTTTCCTGGATCAATGTACACTGCTGTTTTTAGTTTTTAACATGACTTAGGGTGCAATTCTACACCTAGAATCACCGGGATGAGCGGAGTTAGGATGTGTCAGATCTTGGCTGGGTCCTGGCTCAGCTGTGCTGTGCTAGCATAACTCCTTCATCCTGACCAATCCGGAGATACACCAACTTAATTTGTTCATCCCAGATCAGCTGGCTCAGCCAAGATCAGCTTAAGTGAAGCCAGCTTCCCTGATGTAGGATGGCTCTGCTTGGGTGCTTCCAGACGGAAAAAATATGGACTGATACTTTGATACCAATTATTTTGTGTGGACACTGCAAAAACCCTGAATACATGACAAACACTAATCCCATGGTAAACTCCCATCCAGAAGCACCCTCAGGGCCAGGTAAACATTTGAGACTCTATGCCCTGTTAGTTAAGATCATAGAGTTGGAAGGTACATCAAAGGACATCCAGTCTGACCCTTACTAATACAGGCAAACTGCTGCTGTAGCATCTCTGATATGTGGCCCTCCAGTATCTGCTTAAAAACTTCAAACGGAGAGTCCACCACCTCCTGAGGCAGTCTGTTTGACTCTTAAACAGCTTGAATTATCTGATCAGCATCAGAGGATCTGCTTTCGAACCCATCCCATTTGAGATTAGATAGGCCAGTTACTGGGACAGGGCCTTTTCAATGATGGTACCAAAATGGTGGGGTACCATCCCTATGGAATACCTACCAAGCCTTTTCTCTTTTCATCTTTAGATGTCTGCTCAAGACCTTTTTATTTCAGTGTTCTTTTAATGCTTGATTTTAGTCTACCAATTTGCTCCCACTGCATTTTAATTCTACTGCTAGCTTTAAAGTATCCATTTACTGGGTGGGAACAAGTAGCAGGGATAGTCAGTGGTGCTTTTTGTGATGCTATGGGCTCCTCCAGGCAACCTGTTTATTGACCATTCATCCTGATTTGCTTGTGCAAAGCTTATGTGGAGGTTAGACTATGTCCAGTGATTGAGCATTTCTTCTGATTTGTTTGCACAGAGATTCTGGGTGCCTCCATTCAGTATTTTGTGGGAGCAACTCAGTCATAGACCAAAACTTTCTGTTTGCACATTTAAAGTGGATTAAATCAGAACTCTGTTGTCCTAGTGCACCAAATCCACTTTTGTTGCAGTTTGAAAAGTGCTAAGGAAATGCATTGAAAAGTATATGATGAACAAATGACTAATGGAAAGACATGTAAACACCCCACAAGTAAATAAGGATGAATGCTCATTGTCGTATAACCACCCCTCATATGAATCAAAATGTATGTTCAGTAAAGACTGGATTTAGGCTAAACACACAAGTCACCGGATCAAAGTGTTTCCATTAGCCACACCTGGAGGGGGGAACCAGTTGATCTGCTGATCAGTTGCGAAATCTCTTTGAAGTTGATTTAAAAAAACAACAACCCTCTAATGCTGATCCCACCAGGTTTTACATTAAAAAGGGATGGGGTTTGACTAGTGTCACGTGTCCCCATTTTCAGAAGAGAGAGATGGAGTGTGTTTCTAGCCCTAATCTAAACTTCATGCAAGGTTTGTGGAAGCAAATCAGGAAGAATGTTCAATAAATAGGGGCCGTATATGATAGTAAGTATTCATCTTGATTTGCTTGTGCAGTGTTTATACGTCTTCCTCTTAAATCATGCCTTCATCCCACATTTTTCAATGCATTTCCATGTCACCTTCCTAATCGCATGTTTTTTTTAAGTAGATTTGTTGCACTAGGTAGGGTGACAGAGCACTTTAATCCATTTTCCTTCTACACACCTAAATTTCTGGTGTGCGCTTTAATATCTCCTGCAAAATACTGACAGCCTGGAGGTGACCTGTCAGGACCCAGAGGCATTTTAAGGGAATGAGCAGCCACTGCAAGCAGCCAGCCTGGTGCTTCTCAACTCAGCATCAGGACCAACTTAAAAAAACCAGAAACCTCTGGCTGGGCACAGCAGTATCCAGAGAGGATGCTGGGGTACAGAAAACATAAGAAGAGGCCAAAGACACATCTAGTCCAGCATCCTGTCCCGCACAACAGCACTCTCCCCGCTGGTGATTCCCATCAACTGGGATTCATAGGCATACTGTCTCTGACAGTGGAGATAGAGCATGGCCATTGTGGTTAGTAGCCAGGCCCCCTTCAAACTGGCAACATACCTGTTGAGAACAGTTTGGTGACGGCAAAACTGGCCCTCTGACCCCACTGACAAGGATTTGATGTGTTTCTTTTCAGAGAGCACAGAGATGCACTCCATCCCACAAGGGCTAGAAATGTGTAATCTTTGCTTCCACACATTTTAGTGGGCATTGTGATAGATATACATCTGTCTCTGTCTTGTGTGTGTGTGTGTGTGTGTGTGTGTGTGTGTGTATGTATGTATGTATGTATGTATGTATATATATACTGGCTGCCAATGAGCTACCAAGTTAAGTTCAAGGTGCTGGTTCTGGTATATAGCTTGGGACCAGACCAGAATACCTAAAAGATAATCTCACTCACCCCTTCTTTATCTAATTGTTCATATCGCTCTATAGGAGAAGGCTTCCTGTAGATATCATCTCATCAGAAGGTCCGTTCCACACAATATAGAAATTGGGCCTTTAGTGTGGTGGCACCTTTCTTTTGGAACTCCCTCCCATTACACGTGAGACAGGTGCCATCACTATTGTCTTTTTGCTGCCGGTTGAACACCTTCCTTGTTCAACATGCCTTTTCAGTGGAGATCTGTGCATAAGAACAATCAGGCCAGTGCCCCATCCTGTCCAGCATCCTCACAGTGGCCAACCAGATGCCCATGGGAAGCCCACAAGCAGGATCTTTTTCCCAGCCTGTACAGTATCTGTTTTGGATTTGAATTTTTTATATACGGAATTTTTAAAATTGTTTTTATATATTGAATTGTTTTTACCATGACATTGCTTTGAGATGTTTTATGGGAACCAGTTCACAAATTCTCTCTCTCTCTCTCTCTCTCTCTCTCTCTCTCTCTCTCTCTCTCTCTCTCTCTCTCACTTTCTCTCACTCACTCACTCACACACACACACACACATGTTAACCCAATGGTGATGTTACTATTGTGTTCTTTTTTCCCCTGCATCTCCTTTAATAAATACCAATGGAAGGTTTTCCTCTCTCTGAAATGATTCATTTCCTCTTCCCTTCCTTTGAAACGCACTTTAGCCTAGAATTGACAATAAATCTCTCTTCACTTAATGGCAAATCCTTCCCACCACTAAGCCTGCCATGAGTAAGCCACTTGCTTACGTCTTTTCCCCGCTTTGACTGGAGTGGCCCTCTTCCTCTGCAGCCGTGCTTTTGAACCTTGGGTGGTTGCTTTCTTTGCTTCCCACCTGTGGAGCAGCAGCCTTTTCCGTCCTTTTAACTTGCCCTTCTTCTGCAAGTTTTCCTATATATGCCAGTGGGGAAAAGCAAACACAGCATTGCTTTAAAGCAGGGATGAGTTACCTGTGGCCCTTCAGATGTTGTTGGGATGCAACTCCCATCATCCCTGACATTTTGACCATGCTAGCTGAGGCTGATGGACAGCTGCAGACCAAAAACATCTGGAGGACTCCCACCCAGTGGTTCCACATCTCTGAAATGAAAATGTGTTGTTTTAAATTGGGGGAAAGCAGCCTCTAGTGAAATAATCTGGAGAAAATGCCTTTGGAATAGTGCTTGGATTACCCGGGGGGGTGCAGTTACAGTCTACCCTCTTACCTTTTGTGACACCCTAGCTATAGAAGGGTAGAGAGGGGGGTGTTAGAACAAATTAAACCAGAACTATCACTAGAAGGTAAAATGATGAAACTGAGGATATCATACTTTGGACACATAGTGAGAAGACATGATTCGCTAGAAAAGACCATAATGCTGGGAAAAACAGAAGGGAGTAGAAAAAGAGGAAGGCCAAATATGGGATGGATTGATTCCATAAAGGAAGCCACAGACCTGAACTTACAAGATCTGAACAGGGTGGTTCATGACAGATGCTCTTGGAGGTCGCTGATTCATAGGGTCGCCATAAGTTGTAGTGAAGTTGGAGGCACATAACAACAACAGAGAGGGGGGACATTGTTTGGCTAAAATTGGGGGAAGTGGGATGTGGTTTTGGATGTAATTAAGGATCCCCCCCCAAAAAATGTGAGCAATGCTTGGGAAGAAAGGAAGTGGGGCTGCTTTAAGTATTGTCCTCCCCCAGCCAGGGTTGTAGTCCTCTGGGGTCTCAGGGGATCTTAGACCCCTTATCTTTTTGAGAGCAGGATCTCTATGTCTCCAGCATTCTATGAGCCAATCAGTGAAAGGAGAGTGTGTTAGCCACTCAGAAGAGTCTTCTAGCATGCTTTCTTGGCCTTTTCTGTTGACTGGAGCCAATCAGAGTGAAAGGAGGTGAGGTGAGTCAGCCACTGAGAAGACTTTTTGTCAGTAGCTAACACTCTACCTTTTCATGCTTATTGGCTCTTAGGGAGGTCTGTTGTTGGGGGAGAAGGAATTAACAAGGATTTCATTCTCAACCCAGCAGCAAATAAAAGGAGTGGAGGGGGTGTGGCTGTGAGTGTCATGAAGGGACCCTACAATTTGCCACTACCCTACTGCCCCCTACTTCAGGATATTCCAGGCACCTTTCCTGATTTCTCAGCTTAAAAGTCTGAAGCATCTAGTCCTTGGTGTAATAGGCCTGCCCAGATATTGGCCTAAAATATGCAAAAAATGTGCTGAAATCATTTATAATTGCTTATTTATAGCTTATTGATGCATAAGTTGCAAAAGAGCCAAAGAGTCAAAATGGTTTGTTTTAAAAATGGGCTTCGCATGAGAATGTTGGCACACAATATAAGATAAGATGTCTGGGCAGATAGCCAATGCATTCTGGCAAATGTCAACATAAAGTAAGAGGAAGCTCCTTATACGGTGTGGATAATACCTGCAGATAGTTAAGTTGCCTGTTAACACTAGTTAACAGGAGGTGGCGTGAAGAGGCGCAAGGAGGCAGCAGCTGATAAAGCAAATGCCAGGGTTTATAGCACTCACAACCCTCCATTCTGTCTGGAGTGAGGGTCAAAGAGAAAGCAGGAAGAACCATCCACCTATTCCATCCATGACATCTGATGGGTGATGTATCATGACATGCACTTCCATGTACTTTGTAACTTTGGCTCTGTAATATGACTTAGAGTTTAACTCAGTCCTTCGTCTATTGTAACCTGTAAATAAGGGGTATTTACTGAGCACTCATTCTGATGTGTTTGCAGGGAGGTCAGATGACATTGCAGCAAGCAAACATTATCCAACACTTTCCAGTGCATTGTCCCATCACTTTCCTTATCGCTAAAAGTCCAAACTTTTGGGGAAACGGGTTTATTAACAAGACAGAGGAGGCTGGTCCATTAGCGCAAGTGGGGCACTGCCCACCAGCCTCAGTCTGTCCTCAGCCAGCCTCCACCTGTCTGCCTTCTATCTTACAACCGGTGCAGGGAGTGGTGGCATCACCTGCCAGCTTCCTCCTCTTTAGTCTCAAGGTTGCCCATGTAGAACTAAGCAGGGGGCAACAATAAGGGCAAAACTAAAATTAGTTGGCTCTGCCTGTCGCTGGCTCTGGCTCCACGGGCTGTTTGGGCTGCCTGTATTTGACCCCACCAGTGTTGAGGGGCACTAGACACCACTGATACAAGATTCACAAAGCAACTATAATTGTGCAACCTGATTTGCTTGTATGTAATTGAATCCCAACTGAAAGTAGCAAGAGTCTGGAAGTGCCCTTACTCCCAATAAGGAACGGGCGAGATACAGATCGCATTTGAAGCCGAATCCATCAAATCCATACTTTAAGAACATAAGAACATAAGAAGAGCCTGCTGGATCAGGCCAGTGGCCCATCTAGTCCAGCATCCTGTTCTCACAGTGGCCAACCAGGTGCCTGGGGGAAGCCCGCAAGCAGGACCCGAGTGCAAGAACACTCTCCCCTCCTGAGGCTTCCGGCAACTGGTTTTCAGAAGCATGCTGCCTCTGACTAGGGTGGCAGAGCACAGCCATCATGGCTAGTAGCCATTGATAGCCCTGTCCTCCATGAATTTGTCTAATCTTCTTTTAAAGCCATCCAAGCTGGTGGCCATTACTGCATCTTGTGGGAGCAAATTCCATAGTTTAACTATGCGCTGAGTAAAGAAGTACTTCCTTTTGTCTGTCCTGAATCTTCCAACATTCAGCTTCTTTGAATGTCCACGAGTTCTAGTATTATGAGAGAGGGAGAAGAACTTTTCTCTATCCACTTTCTCAATGCCATGCATAATTTTATACACTTCTATCATGTCTCCTCTGACCCGCCTTTTCTCTAAACTAAAAAGCCCCCAATGCTGCAACCTTTCATCGTAAGGGAGTACTTTCCGAAACATTGCGAGAACTGAACCACAGCCATCCTTCAAAATTCGCACTTATTTGAATTTTGGAATGCAATTTGCCAACCAAACAATGTTTACAAAAATGCATGTTAGGGGAAAGTGTGCATAAAAATGAATATATGTGTGAAAATAACATACAAAAATGCATTATATGATGGGAAATGGCTTGAAAAATGTGTACGCTAGTCAAAACTGCCTACAAAGACATGTTTAATTATGAGATATTCACACTAAAATACTGGAGAATTTTCATTAGGATTTTTTTAAAAAATGCAAATTGCTACAGAAATGTGGAGAACCAAATTTAAGATTAGAAGAATGAAAAAATTGAGAGAACCATAATTGACAGAACTTTCCACCCCTACTCCCAAATCTGTGGCTGCATGTGTACCATACATTTAAAGCACATTATCTCCCCCAAGGAATCCTGGGAACTGTAGTTTATCCCTCACAGAGCTACAATTCCCAGGACTCTTAACAAACTACAGTTCCCAAGATTCTTTTGGGGAAGCCATGTGCTGCAAGTGTGATTTAAATGCATGGTGTGTACGCAGCCTCTAACTGGATTGCAGTGGGGAGTACCCTTACTTAACTAATTTTCTTCACACAAGCAGCTGAATCCTTCAACAGCTGGTGGAGATGATCTTGTACAAATCCTCTTTTTCTCCCACCTGTACATATGGAACATAATGCGGATATGATGTATATGGGGGGGGGGAGAGAGAGAAAGTGGGGGAAGGAGGAAGAACTAATTAATGCTGTTCTTCTGTTCTGATCTTATCATCATCATCACATTTCTCCCATATGTTGGTCTTTCTGTTGATGGGAATTCTGTAGGCTTCTACAATTAAAATAGAGTTGTAAAGGGGAGGGTGATCACAGGGACCTTATGGAGACTCACACACACACATCAAAATATCTGCTGATCAAACGCTACTGCGCCTATATCCTTCCCAGCCACGTTGGAAGTCTCACCTCCTACTCAAATTGGAAAGACTTTTTTTAAAAAATTAACTCTTCAGCTTTCTTGCAGATAAACTATTTTATCCTTATACAAAAGTTTGACTAAAATAGACCAAAAACTTCACAGAAATCCCTTTCACACTTTTGCGTTAAGGAACAGCAGTTTTTTCAGCCAATATACTGACATTTCGTGCAACTGTCTTTCACACAGCTTGTTTTTGTCCCTGACCCATTGTACACATGTGCACTGTTCCCCACTGTGTAGGAGGTCTAAGTTCTCATCCCGTCGCCATGCAAGCCCTCTCCTTTTAGGATCTGACTTTTTAAATTATCTTAGTTGTATTGACACAGGGGTGTGCGTGGGAAATGCTGCTGCTATCTGCACTAATGCTGGAATACCAGTACAATTTTTGTCAGGGGGAAAAAATGCACGACTAAAGGGCGGAAATGCACTGCATGCTGGGATGCCTATCATGTGAGCGGCTGCAGCTAGTGAACAAAACTCATGATTTTCCAGGTTCCCAATCTTGCTAACGGATTATTTCTGGTATCATTTATCACGGAAATTTGCCCTAAACTTGCACTACATTCCACTAGAATTCTGGAGCTAGCTTGTATGTCGTGTGAAAGATCAAATATAATGCGCAGATTACCAGGTAAGAAATCATCAGAATCAAGTGAAGTGTGAAAGCAGCCAGAGGCTTGTTGACTAGAAATCAACTTCATTTTGGAGATGCTTTATCTTTGCTGTTATTGACATTTTTATTATTCATTTGTCGCTTATTAGGAAAAAAAGTCTCAAAGTGACTCAATTTTTTTAAAAAAACATACAACACCAAATTTAAAATACATTAGAAGATAAATGGAAATGCATTGCCGTCAAGTCAATCCCGACTTATGGCTACCCTATGAATAGGGATTTCATGGTAAGTGGTATTCAGAGGCAGTTTACCATTGCCTCCCTCTGAGGCTAGTCCAAGGAAGGTCAGGAGTAACCATGCATGCTTGCCTGCTCACTAAGATCTGCTGAACAGGTTATCCTGGGACGTGGAAGAGAGCCTTCTCTATAGTCGGACCTAGACTGGACTTCCTAGGAAGGACACCCTTGTCCCCTCCTTGATGACCTTCCACTGTCTTGCAAAGTCTGTTTCAGCAGGCCTTTGGCTGGGCAAACTGTAATGTCTGTGTTCGCATGTAATGCTAAGACAAGCCATATCTTGTCTTACATGCTGACTTCCAGATAAGCGATCACAGCTCCTCCTTGGCTCTTCTAGGTCAGTGCAATCTGCAAGTTAAGCCAAGGTTGTCCAAACCTGGGATCATGCTTAAACTCTTCCCTCCTGAACCACAAATCTGTAGCCAAGGTTTTTTTAAACAGTGACATTAGAATCCGTCGGCAAGTAAAGACTTTTTTATTCTGACAGGCTTTTGGGATAGAAGGTGTTTAGGATTGGACTTTACAAGGCTTATTTTATTGTTTTACATTATTATCTGTATTATTTTAAATTGTTTTTAGATTTTTAAATACTCTTTACGGTTTTAAGGTTGTGCATAGTTTAATTTTATTTTAATTGTATGTTTTTCTATGTTTTTAACTACATGTAGTTTTATTTGTAAGCCGCCCTAAGTTCCAGTTTGGAAAAAGGGCTGGGTAAAAATAAAGTTTCAATTCAATTCAATTCAACTCCCTGATTTTACCAGCTGTCCACTGATTTCACTTTCCCTTATTTAGTATTTTTATAGTGTTGTGTTTGGGTTTCTTTAAAAAAAAGCTGACGGTTATGAGCTGCTCTGAGCATTTGAACAAAATGGCAGGTTATGCAATGCTGAATGTGTGTCTCTATGTATGTGTGAGTGAGGGTGTGCTGTATGTGTGGTGAGTGTTTGTGTGCTTGTGTGAGTGTATGTTAGCATACCCACCACTGGCATGCGATCCCTGAAGGGAGTAGCCAACTGTCAATGTGGCCTTTGGGCTGAAAAAGGCTAGCTACTCCTCCTATAAATATTTCATATAAATAATCAAATAAAAATCCAAATACATCTACATCTACTCTGTAAGTCATTTGTAGGATGGGTGAGAAATTTGATTTGGTTCGCATTTGAAGCCAAATCTATCAAATTTGCAGTTTCTGAAACAATATGAGAACCAAACATCGTCATCCCTCGAAAGTCACGCTTATTTGAATTCTGCAATGCAGTTCACCCACCAATGTTTACAAAAATGCATATGTTAGAGAAAAGTATTCATACATATGAATATATAAGGGAAAATAACATACAAATATGCCTAGAAAATGGTATTTATTAGGAGAAAATTGTACTAAAATGCTGGAGAATTTTCATGAGGATTTTTTAAAACAAAATTGCAAATTGGGGCAGAAATGTGGAGAACTGAATTTAAGATTGGAAAAATGAGAAACAGAGAAAACAAACGGACAGATCTTCCATCCCTAGTGGTTTGTTCGCTCTGCATGTGGACACCTTAAGATATCGCAACCAAATTTTGCACAATGGTTCTTGAGATCAAGGAGCAGGGCTTTTTTCTATGTTTGGATTAGGGTTGCCAGGTCAGAAGCATCCCAAAACCTGAGATTTTAGGGGTGGGCCGAAGTGATGTCACGGGACAGGCCCGAGTGATGTCACGGGGCGGGCCCAAGTGATGTCATTAAGCATGATACATTAAGCATCAATCACAGTTGCTTGGAGTGTACAATTAAAAAAAAATCTGACTGGAAATTAAGCTAGACATCTTAGCTAAAAGTAGGGAACATTTAATCTAGCCTACTTGCTTTCGGCAAGAAGGGTTTAAGTGCCTTCAGGCCAGGCCAGTCACCAGAAGGTCACTGTAGGAAGAAAGGAGCCTAGTGTTGTGGAGATGTTAGATGGGAGCATTCGGGAGTAAAGATGGATGCCCCTGAAGGCTGCAATTCTAAACACATGTTCTAAGGGACTAAGCCCCCATAGAACTCAACAGGACTTTCTTCTGAGTAGATATAGTTTGGATTGTGCTATTGGTAAAGCTTGACTAGGGATCCTCTGCAAAGACATCCATATCCAAAGACATCCATATCCAAGCAGGGTTGGCAACCCCCTGCCTGGAATGCCCTGCCCTTATCTTTTAATGTGGCTGCTCCAAACCTCTTTACAGATTTGACCCTTCATTTCAGAAAAAGGTCTGAGAAATGAGTAAGAGTAAGAAGATTCTCTACCCTTTCTGTCTGCATAGATGCCCTCATCCTTCCCCTGTGCCCAACAGAAGCTCTGGGCCAGGCATCTCATAGAGGACACCCTCCCCTTTCATGGGGTGTATGATTTGTCCTGGCCCAGAGCAGAGTTTGGGGTGGGCACCCCCAATTACTTATTTTTCCTGTATGTCTTTTTTGGCTTTGATTTTGCATAGATGCCCTCCTCCGTGCCCTGCGCCCAGCAGAAGCTCTGGGCCAGGTGGGATGCAGGGGCATCTCGTAGAGGACACCCTCTCCTTTCCTGGGGTATATGATTTGTCCTGTCCCAGAGCAGAGTTTGGGCTGGGCTCCCCCAGTTACTTATTTTTTATGATTTTATGACATCATTATGTATTTATGATAATATCAGAGGCCTGATTATTTTGATTGCATAAAGGTATTGTTATTCTTGATGGGGAGAGTCCCCCGATCACAGTGATATATCATACAGGGTACCCCAACATATATTTTGGGGTTCAGAGACATGTTAAGTTTGGTTTGAAGTTGCTGTAGTTGTCAACTCTTCTTTTTTAGTGTTTTGAATTTTCAAGCAAATAAGGAACTGGGAACTAGGAACCAACTTCAGCATCGTATCAGTTAAATAGATTAAACAGTCGCGGGGGGGCGGCTGACATTTTGGTGTATATCTCGGGAACCAGACCACCTAGAAACTTAATTTTTAAAAAAATTGAAGCTGAGAGTCCAGAGATTAAGGGGTGCTAGCTGGAGAGCCGGAGGACCCCCCAAAAATGAGAGACTCCAGCCAAAAACCGGAGACCTGGTAACTCTAGTTTGGATACAATTGAGCACCATTTTGAATCAAGATAACGGACTGAACTGTTCAAAACTGCACAGATTTGAACCACTGATTTCAAAACTGCTCTGATTTTTTTTTGTTTTTTTACAATTCCCAAGCAACACCAGGTATGAAGCTGCTAGCAAACAGAAGTTGCTTATGTGCTGTTGAACTCCAAGGGCCCTCTTTAGGATTCCCCCACCCCGCTGGGGTGCAAGGGCAAATATGTTGGCTCAGCTTCAAATGTTGCAAGCATGTGGGAAGAGGAAGCAAAACTCATGTGTCCTTCCTCTCCCCGTGCACACACGCACCCCCCACAATATTTTTTGAAGATCCAAAGCCTCTATCACTGATGGTTGAGTCATTCTTGCATTAATTTAATGTTTTCCTCTGCTGGTTGCTAAAATGCAAATGTCACATTACTTCTGTGGGTCTGCTAGGAGATTAACGTTGACACTGATTTCATGTCTGCAGTGACATTTCCGTTCCTGCTGCTACAACAGTTTCAGATCAGTGAAACCTCCCTCTTCCCACGTAGCCATGTTATACCTAAACTGTTGCCAGTGTAGCAAATCCTGTGGGCTGAAAGCAAATGGGACAGAGTGACTTTTGTCGAATTCTGTCTGATTCTCCCGTTGCCTGGTTTTTCAAAATTTCTATCTTTAGGGAAACATTTCCATGGCAGCTCATCTGCTGCTGAGGAATTGCCACATCACAGAGGATACTGGGATATATTCTCTAAGGATGCTGTACGTATCCAGATGACGTTTGTTTTGAGGCATTAAACTCAGAAGCTGCGTAAACACCATACTTTTAAATCACATTACTTACTCCATGGCTCAATACCTGAAAAGACACATCAGTTGCTCTATATACCTGCATCTCAAAAACATACGTTTCTGCTGCACGACTGTCTTTGCTTAAAGCTGCAAACACACTGGGAAGTCTGTTAACAATCTGGCACGGGGCAGTGGGAGAACCTTGGGTGTGCTGTGCCCCCCAAACCACTGATGTGACCGTGAATCAAATGTTGGTTGCAAAATGTTGTGGCCTTTCTTGAAAGCCAAAAGAGAAATGTAGATAAACAACTGATGAAGAGGTTAGCTTGCTCCTTACATAGGAAGAAAAACTACAAAGATTGGATTTTTCCCTCTCTTTTTTTAGTTTGAGGAGGGAGATAATTAGTAGCAGGTCAATCTCATGCATGTTTATTCGACACTTGCTCACAAGTAGGGACGTTATTGGCTGCATACACACCATATATTTAAAGCCCATGACTTCCCCCAAAGAATTCTAGGAACTGTAATTTACACTTCACAGAGCTACAGTTGCCAGAACCCTTAACAAACGACAGCTCCCAAGATTCTTTTTTTTTTTTAGGGAAGTATGTTTTAAATAGAGATTGGAAGTAATTCGTTACAAGTAATTACTTGTAATTCATTACTTTTTTGAAGAATGAGTGGGTAATTCCTTTGCATTTTGATTGTAATAGAACTAGGAGTAATTTTATTACTTTTGTGGAGTAATTGCAATGTTTCCAGCATTACTTTTGGGCATTACTTGGGGGGGGAGCAGGGGAGGTCTTCTGCTCCTCTGATTTGTGGATGAAAATCATGTGCCTCAAACTGGGCTTCTGTTCAGTGTCGCTCTTCCCTCATGCTCTGGGAGTGGGTAGGAGGCGACGAGGGAGGACGTGGAGAGCAAGACGGGGTGGAGTTGAGAAAACAATGGATGGTGGTGGAGAAGAATGGAGTGGAGGGAGAAAGGAGCCAGAGGGAAGAACATGGATAAAGGAGGAGAAGGAGGCAGCAGCAAAATGGAGATAAAGAACTGTGGAGGTGAAAGATGACAATGTGTGTGTGTGTATGTGTGTAATGTATGGTGTATATGTGTCTAAGATAGGCCTGGGGAATGTGTGGCCCTTAACATGTTGTTGGACTACAACTCCCATCGTCCCTGGCCATTGGCTTTGCTGGCCAGGGCTGATGGGAGTTAGAGATGACCAACAACATTTGAAGACCCACCACTTCTCTAGCCCTGGTATAAACAGAGCTTGGAAAAGTTACTTTTTTGAACTACAACTCCCATCAGCCCAAACCAGTGGCCATGCTTGCTGGGGCTCATGGGAGTTGTAGTTCAAAAAAGTAACTTTTCCAAGCTCTGCCAAAGCATTGTAAGTTCATAGCAGGGCAATAGCCTTGCTACTGACTAATTGTTCATTCCTGCATATGAAGCTTCTGTTAAAGGCACAGGAGCATGGGCAAGTAAAAATGTTGGCAATCTTTGGCTTCCAAATAAGTGTGAATAAGACTGCAGCCTAAACTGATAAAATGATGGACATGGAGAAGGTAGTGCAGTGTTTGTTGGATTACTCTCATTCTCAAAATAATAGAATCGGGGATCACCCAATGAATTTGATTGGAAATAGGTCCTAGAGGACCAAAGCAGCAATTGGCCAACTCCTAGTTCAGGGCTCTAAAACAGCCCTCCAAGCAATGTTCTGTGGCCTCCCAACAGCTGAGACTGATTTTGATGGAAGCTTCAAAAATAAAATAGACAGAGAACTGGAATGGGTGGAGCCCAGTGCTGTGATGG